>NW_015624552.1:123931-130128 GCF_001515625.1 Sinocyclocheilus rhinocerous | reverse complement strand
TACAATTTAAAATAACTGTTTTCTATTTTAATATATGTTAAAATGTCATTTATTCTGATGACGGCAAAGCTGAATTTTCAGCATCATTACTCCAGTCTTCAGTGTCACGTGATCCTTCAGAAATCATACTAATATGCCGATTTGGCGTCCATGATTATTATCAATTTTATCAAGGTTAAAAGCAGTCGTGCTGCTTAATATTTTGTGGAACCCATGACACTTTTTTTTAGGATTCTTTGATGAATAGAAAATGAAAAGAACCGCATTTATTTGAATAATAAATTTTCTAACATTATAAATGTCTTTACTGTCACTTTTGATTAATTTAATGCATCCTTGCTGAATAAAAGTATTAATTTCCTTTCAAAAAATATTTTAACTGTAGTGTATGTTTGGTTTCATAGTTTGATAAAATTGCTTACTAGCAGTGGAAAGTTATACAAGTTATACATAAAATTTTCAACTTCATGACCATGCTAAGCTGGTAAACATGATCATTTTATGATGCATTTTTTGTGCAGGGATGCCAGAAAGAGACATGATGTAGCCCAAGTATCTGCAAAGTACAGTTTAAACTCCACATTCTGCTTTCATTTCAGTTAGTCTTATTGCTTAACCCATTTGATTCCTGCCGATGATCCACAAGCTGAATGCATTCAAAAGGGCGTTTTGCATTCAATCTAACCATTATTGTTTGCTTGAAATGATTTACGAGTAAACATTTTGTGCTGAACTGCGCAACAAACCAACTGCCTTTCACCAGCACAGCGAATGTGTTTCTGTCTGTGGTTTCAGCGATCTGTGTTTAATGGATCACAAAATCTCTGTAATGACTTTATAATCGTTTCAAAAAAGCATGACAAGACTAACCCTAGAGCGAAGAAAATACAACTGTGGGCTGGGTCGTCATGTTGTTTCCAAGGAGACACAGGCTGTTCCAAAAGCACACAAAGATGGGGAAAGGGAAACCGTCGCCATGGAAACAGGACCGCACCACGACTATGTTTTGGAAGTTGTGGTATGGAATGTATGGGGCTTGGTGATGATGGGGGATGGGACACCGGAAAATCTGCTCCACACATCCCTCATCCAAAGCAGCCGCCTCAGGATCACACCCGAGAGATTCTCGAACAACCAGCGGCGGCTTACAGGCAAACATGCTTCGAGTAATGCAGAGCACGTCGGTTTTGTACCACCTGATATGCGTTTTAAACTGTAACCCCCCAAAAAGCTCTCTTGTCTGAAGATCTTCGGAAATGTCAGGAATCTAAATGATATTTCGACACTGGGTTAGTTCAACTTCACCTGACCTACAAACACAAGGAGTTCCTTACAGCTGCAGTGAAGTTACGTGGACTGAAGTAATTCTATTACACCAGATTTACCACTTGTAAATGGCCTTCAGTGTTAGTGAGAGGGTCGAAATTAGTGCACTGGTTTGAGTGGAACTGCTCTTCAGGATCCCAGACCACATTCAGCTGTCTTTATCAAGAGTAATCTGGAAAATACAAGAAGAGGGACCTACACAGACTTGTCAAATCTAGTCTCTAAGATCAAATTTGCATATACTTTTACAGGGCCGTCCTTAGCTGACGCGGGGCCCGGTGCGAGGTAGGGCAGGGCCCCCCTTGGTCCGTTCACGATCATGTTCCGTTCGCCGCGGGGCCCGGTGCGACCGCACCAGTTGCACTCCCCCTATGGACGGCCTTGTACTTTTATGAATGTGGGATGGAATGTGGGACCACCCATTTTTGGACTTCATCATTAGTGATCATGATAATCACTTCAAAGTCAAACACAAAACAGAACTGTAGTGATGGTAACTGGTGATCAGCTTGATTTCTGTATTCACATATCATGGTATTTACCAATTACTCTGAGGTCCTTCAAAGAATAGGTCTTTTCTTATGGAACACTCTTAATAAGACTTTTTTTTTTCCGCAGCAATGCCATTAAATAATCATTTTGAGTTCCTAAAAGAAACATTTTTTTTAATTAGTGTTAAAAAACTCTTTCTAAGAACCCTTTGAGCAATGGAAAGGCCCCATCATGGATGTTTAAGGTTCTTTATGGAACCACTGATGCCAATGAACCTTTTATTTTTGAAAGTGTGCATAAAGACAAACCTAAAAAACGTAGTGTCTGGGCTACAGAGGAGATACTTAGTTCTCCAGTAGCTCAATGTACTTACTCAAAGGCAAAGAAGAGGCCACTGGTCACCAAAATGAGAACCATGGTAAGATAGAAGACCCCAGTCTGCTTTGCCATCATGATCCGCCCGTTGCAGTAAAACTTATTTCGTCCTTGAAAAACCTGCCATTTCCTTTTGATCTTCTTCTTCTTGGTGTGTGGAGTGTCCATGGGTGAGGAGTTATGTGTGCAGATCTGATTGTACTGGCACTCTCGGATGGGCTCCTCAACCCCAAGATGCATGTTGCCTGCCAGCAATAAAACAAAACAAGGGAATCAGAATTCAAATGTCCTCAAGGAACTAAGGAGACAGTTGGATCTTGCAGAAACATCTCTGATCTGATGGAGGATGCATTACACAACCCAGTCAAAGAAAAGCGTGGAACTGTAACCAAGGAACCATTTTCTTATCTCCATGTTTTATTGAAATCTGCAAGGTTTTAATTGCATTACATTAAAAATGCTAATATTTGCATCCGATACGATGGGAAAGGAATACGCTCCGCGTTGTCTGGTTTACATGTTTGTTTGGATAACTCCTTCATTGCAGATCATGTATCCTCTACACAACAGGATGCGCTCCAGGACACAGAGGCATGTGGACATCATGCCCAGAAATGTCGCTTTGTCTGCTGGGCGTCTTAAAGCTTGTAACTCCGTTAATGCGGTTCAGAAGCGCTGCGTTGAAACCAAACCAACTCCAAACATTTGGAATATAACGCTAAAAACGTCCTTCCGATGTCCTCGTAATCCCGTTCACTAGAGGCTCTTTATAGCACGATCGGCAGCTGAAAATCTAGTTCTGAGTATTTCAAGAGCGAACAGACAGAGGAGTGTCTGATCATCTATATCGACGATGATGATGATGATGAAGGAGAGGCTCGCTGTGCGCAGGATGTGGATGGAGTAGATCACCGAGTGAACTGCATGAGCTCACAGCACACGATGACCCTATAAACAGCGGCGCCGTCTCAAATCATAGCGAGCTATCTATGTAGACAGCATATCTGGGTGTGCTCAAAACAGAATAAGCTGAGCTGCCCGTACAGCTCTCTTAAAACCCAGTGATCTATCTAGAAAGCATTTCGGTTATGTGCCTCAAAAGAAACCAAGTCTGCTGCAAATCTAGGCAACGTTTTGGGGTACCTGTGCTTCAAAACCTAGAATTTTCAAGCATGTCTCAAAAGACTAATTTGCCAGCCTATACACTCTTTTTGGAGGCATGCATTTCAAAACTGAGTAAACCGCTTTTTGTTTGTTTGTCTCAAGACAGAGTGAACAAGTCGCCTATATAGACAGCAATCGTAGGCACTTATCACTTAATACTGAAAAATGTCATGGTTTCCACAAAAATATTGGGCAGCACAACTGTTTTCCACATTGATAATAATCAGAAATGTTTCTTGAGCAGCAGATCAGCATATTAGTATGATTTCTGAAGGATCATGTGACGCTGAAGACTGGAGTAATGATGCTGAAAATTCCGTTCACAGGGATAAATTACATTTTACAATGCATTCATATAGAAAACAATTATTTCTGTAGTTATATTGCACAATATTACTGTTTTTACTGTATGTTTGATCAAATGCAGGCTTAAGATGTGATCAGGAAAGTGTTTTTTTTTTTTTTTTACGTGAAAGATGTATTTGTGTCAATAAATGTTTTGGTACTCTTTTGTGAATTGTCTTATTTTGACATTAATTATTAATATGAAATATAAATATAATCAAGGAATTCACGGTTGTAATTAGGCCTGAAAAGACGTCTTTTCAACTTTAACTTTACAACCACATTTAGACGTAATTTGGACGTCTTTTTATAGACGTCTTTTCACCTTTCACTTTTCAACTAAATTTTAACGTTGTTTAGACGTCTGCCATTGACGTCTTTTCGACGAGTTTTTGCTGGGTGGGTTTTTTGTGCTTATGTTGTAGCATCAATAAAAACACAAGCTAACTAGGCTATCTAACTAAATAAAATGTCATAAATATTATAACAATAAAATATAACGACATGAACATTCAAAAAGACAATAATGAACATTACGAGTCTTCTGTCTATAGCTCTTTCTCTTTCAGTCTGTGATGATGCCCTGAATGCTGTCTAGGTAGGCGGTTCACTCCGCTTTAAAACACAGCCGGTCTGATCGGCGGAATCTCAGTCCTCCTCTTACTTACCGACACATGTCTAGTTCCATATCATTTCGCATTCTTAGGTTCCGCCTGCCGTGTTTCCACCGGACGTCTGTGTAAGTCGGACCCGTTCAAGATGTCCGTGGAGCAGGCGAGCGCGAGAGGGACGGCCGGTGACACTGAGGAGGACAAATCTCACCTGATTAAAGGTTTGGTGTATTTCGATAGCATATGCGGCCATGGGTATGAATCTGCACAAGCTTTATGAATTATCCGTCGACATCACTCATTTGGTTAACTGACCTGATTAATCGCACATTAAAGCAGAAACTTGGATCTAAATGTTAAATGTCATGGAGTACGGCATTCACAGTAATATTCTCGACTCGAGTCAGCAACTCACCGGAGAACCGAGAAGTTACAAATTACAAATGTACTGGAAATTGGTAACATTCCATATTTCTATTTTATTTTGTATTTTATTTATATATTTATTTGTTATTTTTCTGTATTCCTTCAAGATGTAAACATTGTGATCTTTTGATCGGTTTAATACAATTAATACTTTTTCCGTTTCCGTTTATTTTTGTATATCAGTCTGTACCGTACTGCTGTTGTTCTTTCTTGGACCACACTTTTTAATCTAGTTTATGTTGTATAAAAAAAAAGTTTAAAAATTCAACATTTTTATCAAAAATGTTCTGAGATTTAAGTCATAATTGTTAGTGTTGTTGTTGCTAGTAATAAAACTATTAAAACGATTTGCATTTTTACATTGCATTTATGAGGGAATGTTTTTTCAACCGTTTAAAAATTGTGTATTATCAGCATTTATTTCATAAATAAATTCTTAAAATGTTATATTCTTTATATTATGGCAAAGTCTAACCTATAAATCCTAGGTAAGATTTTCAGTGCCTTTTTTGTTCAAATGTTTAGTTAATTTGTTGTTGTTATTAGTATGAAATCCATTGACCACCTAATTTTTCAGATCTCTTGTTTTTTCCCCATTCATTTTCTCTTTAGGCATAGTGATACCAGTGAATTATATAGTTCTTCCAATGCTTCATGGGAGTGGGCATCACTGCTGAGCTCTTTTGCCTTTTTTTTGCTTGGAAATTGTCTTGCCAGGATCATTGTAGTGTAGTTCATCATTCAGCAATTAATTTTGGTTATCTTAAAGGGGTCATATGATGCGATTTCAATTTTTCCTTTCTCTTTGGAGTGTTACAAGCTCTTGGTGCATAAAGAAGATCTGTAAAGTTGCAAAGACTAAAGTCTCAAATCCAAAGAGATATATTCTTTATAAGCAGCACAACAGTTTCCAGCACTGATAATAAATCAGAATATTAGAATGATTTCTGAAGGATCATGTGACACTGACTGGAGTAATGATGATGCTGAAAATTCAGCTGCGCATCACAGGAATAAATTACATTTTAATGCATATTAAAATAGAAAAACGTTATTTTACATCATAAAATTTAATATTGTGAAATATTATTTTCCTGTATTTTTGATCAAATAAATGCAGCCTTGATGAGCATAAGAAACTCCTGTAAAAAATATAAAAAATCATTCTGATCCCAAACTTTTGACCGGTAGTGCATATATTCTAAATATACAGTATAATATATATATTGAAAATGTGACATCATAGTGCTGCTCTTCTTACAGAAATCTCTGTCTTCATTCTTGGAAGCTGTTTTCTGTTCTGGTATTGATCTGATCAGTAGAGCATGGCTGGCTCATGTCTGCTAGCTTCACAGAATTAGACATTGCGTAAATGCTGACATCGAACTTATTTTGATCATAAACTCAGAGATGAACAGTAGCCTCTTTGTTCTCTCTCTTTTTTTTTTTTTTTTTTTT
>NW_015624552.1:109189-123637 GCF_001515625.1 Sinocyclocheilus rhinocerous | reverse complement strand
TTTTTTTTTTTTTTTTTTTTTTGCATTGCTATTTTTAGGCCACCGCCACATCAGTAAACACGCGTCTTGCCTAAAATGCTTTTTAAGTGGCTAAATCCAATGTGAGGTCAGTGACGCCGACGGATCATGTGTCTTGCCCAGTTCCTGTAATGACAAATCACTTGACTAGACTTGTGTCCTCTCAGGGCAGTATCACTTCGGCACAGTATCAACTTGTCCCACGGTGTTTGCGACATGGACATAGATGATACCTCAAAATGTGTAGCTTGTTAGGGATAGATGTGGTATTACTTTATTTTTTTCCTAAGTGATTAGACTTGCAGATTTTGCCAGGCAGACAGAAAGCTCTCGTAAGCTTACACTGATGGAGGGACTCAAGTCATATATGTGTCCCTGGAGCAAAAAAGCAGTCTTAAGTCGCTGGGGTATATTTGTAGCAATAGCCAAAAGTACATTGTATGGGTGAAAATTATCGATTTTTCTTTTATGCCATGAAGATATTTTGTAAGATTTTCAAATAGTTGTATCTCGGCCAAATATTGTCCTATCCTAACAAACCATACAGCAATGGAAAGTTTATTTATTCAGATTTCATATGATGTATAAAGCTCAATTTCGAGAAATTGACCCTTATGGCTGGTTTTGTGGTCCAGGGTCACATATATCATACAAATTTACAAATTTAAGGGTGGGCAGAGTAGCGTCATATCATTGGGGTGGCAGTTTTGCATAGGCAAGTACTACTCACGTTTTCTTCAGAAAATGTAAAAAAAAAAAAAAGACAGACAATAATGTACACACAGCACCCCATATTGACAGAAAAACACAGAATTGTTGACATTTTTGCAGATTTATTAAAAAAGAAAAACTGAAATATCTGAATACTTAGGACCATGTGATATTTCTGTTTTTCTTTTTTAATAAATCTGCAAAAATGTCAACAATTCTGTGTTTTTCTGTCAATATGGGGTGCTGTGTGTACATTAATGAGGAAAAAAAATTAACTTAAATGATTTTAGCAAATGGCTGCAATATAACAAAGAGTGAAAAATTTAAGGGGGTCTGAATACTTTCCGTACCCACTGTGTATATATATATATATATAAATCAATACAAAATGTATAAATAATAAATAATTTAGTTAAATCATTAATGATTACATCAGTATCTTTAGCTGTCAAGTTTTTATTATCACTGTTTCTAAAGCATGTTCCTCGATGGCTGCTACAATGTAAGCTCTAATAAGAGCAAATCTAATATGTAGAGCACTAAAAACACTAAATCACATTAAACCAGTTAATGTCATTAGCGGTGGCTGCATCTGTTTGAGACTTGCGTACACAAACTACTTAGTTACTAAAGTCAACATGAAATCAAAACGGTCCCTATTTACTTTCTTAATAAACTACGTTTCTGATCTTATTTTGTGCAATTCATAAATACATTGTTTTTTTTTCTTCTGAAACGTGCTGCTACTTTTATTCTGAAGCAACTTAGTAGTTTGATTCTCTTTAAATTTGTTTGTGTCTGGCATTTATAAGTAATGCCGTTTATAATGAATCCCAGTATTATGTTTGTTTTATACTTAAACTATATATTTTATATCTGTTCTGAATACAGTTGCATTTAAATTATTTGTTGTAGAGCTAATATACTTTTTATAGTGTTTATAATGTTTGTAATAGTTTTGTTTACCTGTATTTTACATTATTTCTGAATAAAATAAATGCATACCTGTATATTATACTTGTACACCAGTGCAACTTATCTGTTGTTTTTTTTCCCCCTCTGAAAAATATATATTTTTAAACCTTTTATATTTTGGAGGAGGATTATTATAGAAATGTGGTTGTAGTTGTGTTCGAGGCTTTTTATTCTTGAAATCTGAGAACAAATGGGGTTTTGTGAAGCTCAGTCCTTACTTTTTAATGCACATTTTAATGCTGCTTTGGTTGTGAAAATGTAATCCGTGTCTCTTACTGCAAAGAAAAAAAAAAAGTTTTTGTAATCTTTTTCCAAAACAAAGCAATGTGTTCTTCCTTTGAAATGACTTCCTGTTCGGATGTTGTTATGAATCAATTAATTCCCAATTTCCATGATCTAATTAAAGCCTGATAGATCAAATCAAGGTCATTCCTCACGTTTTCCTGTTTCACTTTATAATGCATCAGACTACAGAAGTAGAATGGGTTCTGAATGGTGTCTCACTTGACCCAAAGTAGTATTTCGTAATATAATATACATTTGTAGCTAAGTGTAAGCATACTGAACAAAATACTTTAGTACAATATCTGCAGTAAATGACCCTCTTTTCCTCTTGATGTGCTCAGGGTGTAATAGGAACTGCTGCGGTGCCAGAAAGCGGTGCATCGTTAGCGTTGCGGGCGTTGGGATGGGGCTCCCTTTACGCCTGGTGTGGGGTTGGTCTCCTGAGCTTCACCGTTTGGAAGGCTCTAGGCGTCCACAGCGTGCGTACCTGCTTAAAGTGATGGTTTTAAAGGGGTCATATGACGTTGCTAAAAAGAACATTGTTGTGTATTTGGTGTAATGAAATGTGTTTATGCGGTTTAAGGTTAAAAAAACACATTATTTTCCATATAATGTACATTATTGTTTCTCCTCTATGCCCCTCCTTTCTGAAACGCGTCGATTTTTACAAAGCTCATCGTTCTGAAAAGCGAGGTATGCTCTGATTGGCCAGCTATCCAGTGCGTTGTGATTGGCCGAATACCTCAAGCACAAAGTAGTATCGCTTTCACAACGAAACACACCGCGCCTTCACGACATGGCGGCGGAAGCAACAATTCTACAGCGAGAATAAAAGTTACGCCTTCTTTCTTTGTGTGAACATTTGGGCGGCGTTATGCAAATCTTCCCACATTGTGACGTAGGTATGTGGGGGCGTGTTAGAACGAGCTGTTTTAGGTAGACGTGGTTAACTTTTAACTTTTATAAAGAATATCTCTTTGGATTTGAGACTTTAGTCTTTGCAACTTTAGGGATCTTCTTTATGCACCAAGAGCTTGTAACACTCCAAAGAGAAAGGAAAAATTGAAATCGCATCATATGACCCCTTTAAATGCCATGTGCCCACTTTCACTTACTTACTTCTCACTATAATCTGCAACTACTGTTTGATATAAATCATTTCTGTATTGCAGCGGAAGGAATTTCGTCAGAAAATGCAGTCCATTTTCCCCGCCATTCCCAAAAATGAAGAGGCTCAAGAGAATTCTGCTCCATTTGACTGGAATTCCATCTTCAAGTCAAAATGAGAAACAATTACAGTCTATTATCAAGAACGCACAGCCTTAACTGACTGCCTGGAAAGATTATTTATCAGATGGTCAGTCTGGTTAAGTGCGAGTCAACCAGTCGGTTCAATCAGCCAATTTTAGATCCAGTATCAAGTTTGAGGTCACAGCACTGGAAAATGCCTCGATGAAGGCCTGGACAATTCAACATGGTTGTTTGTCTCAATTTCTTGTGCCACACTGGATTTTTCACAGCCTGAGCCACGAGACTTTGACTCTGCACTTGCAGTCACAAGTGTGGAAGTTTTATGTTTGAACGTACTGTACTATCTCAGTTATTTAATTAGCTTTTTTTTTTGGTAACCATACTTTTGGCACATTTGTGTGGGCCTAGCAAATAATATTACTGCCCTTTGACTGGTGGTGTTTATACATTAAATATCAAACTAAAGCAGCCACTGTGTTAAAGTGGCATCATGTGATGACAAGGTCTAATAAAAGCTTCAAGGGACAGAGGATGAAAACATGTGCCCTGCAGTGACTGAAGAACAGCTACAGAATGACAGCCTTGCGTCAGTGTGAGCGTTTTCTGTGCATTTAGGGTCGTGTAATCTGGTTAAACTGTGGATGTGACCGAAGCAGCACAGAGCACTGGATAGACAGGAAAAAAACGTTAACCAGAACCCATTAACCTTAACTGCCAGGAAACTCCGTCTTTTGCTTTTTAAATATTACAATATTGAGGATATACATGGTAAATTAAATTTTTTTGGGCACTCTGACACGAAAAAAAATAACACAACACTGAAAAACGACGTTCACAGTTCTCGACCAAATTTCATGTACATTTACTTTTAACATGTGGAACATGTATAAAGACTTTATACTGAATAAACAATGGTCATCAAATCATATGGAGCAAAAAGAGCTTACATAAAGAGTTGTACATATTTTTTGTTAAAATCATTAAGTCGTTTTGGGGTAACGTTCACATTGAATTACATTTATTCCATCAGACGTCTTTCAGTTAGCTTGTAATTTCCAAAATCTAAGGCCATTAGAGGGAGCCACAGCTATCTCTGGCACACAGAACTCTATTATAGGACACACAGGAAAGTCTTTGGGGGCGTTCGTTCACAGAGGACAAATTCTTGCATCCTTCGGAACTGAACAGGTGTGTTTATGCGTTCCCACATACAGTGTGTGCACTGAATTTATTTAATACACGAGTTTCACAATTTGAGTTGAATTACTAAAATAAACTAACTTTTACACGACATTCTAATTTATTGAGATGCACCTGTATACATGCTCGATCCACTGAAGATGCTTTTTCAGCACCCAAATTTATCTGAATGGTCCATTGTTGTAAAGCCTTCCAAATGTAAAGCGTTTCAAAATATGCATTTCAACTTCAACGGCGTCTTGAAAGACACCAGTGCATCATCACAACCACCAAAGATGTCTGTTGGGCATGTGCACATATGACCAACAATTAAATAAAAATAGCGCAGATCAAATGCAAGAACCCACCCTGTGTGAACGGCCCCTTACATGTTTCAAGACTCCTCACCTGAAAACAATGACTTAATATTCATTTGCAAAATGTCAATAGCATGTAGCATAAACTACTCACTTTGTATAATACCACATCTCTTAGAGGGAAAAAAAAATGTGAAAAGGGGCCCATTTAATGTACAGTTCCTATATACAAATCGACCAGTGGGTATAGAATAGAGAAGAGGGGTAACCAAAGCACTTTGAGTTTTGAAAGGACCCTCTGTGGCTGCACTAATATGGAAGCAAGTCAGTTTAGAACCAACACTCGCTTGACCCTCAGATACTGGTGTGGTGAAACAGTGCAATACTGGTGGTCATTCACATTTCATCATCTCCCCTCTGAGCCAGCTAAATCTATTGCACAATGCTTTTTTCAGAGCTGTATACATGTATGTCTTAAAATCAGTTTTTTTTTTTGTTTGTTTTTTGTTCTTTGATCGCAACACATTGCAAGAGAAATTCTATCTACAACATGTCTCACAATTTAAATAAATCTGCATTCCCCGAATAAACAAAGCCCCACAAGAAAACAAACGAAACACTGCATTAAAAACATTCTGAGAGCAAAATACTCTAAAAACTAACGGTATCAGATGCCAACTTTGGTTAAAACAAATAAAAGAAAATACACATGAAACAAAACTAAACAAATAAAAAAAGAATAGAAAACAAAACAAAGACCAAGTATTAAATATCTGTATTAAAATCATTTAAAAATCCAAAATGAAAACTGGGAAATGGGGCAGAGGAGCTATATATATTCTCTATATATTCATTTGTATGTAAAAACGATTTTTGTTTGTGTTCTTTCCCTTAAATAAAAATATAACACCGACAGTTCTGTGTGATCTCTGTGGCTCAGCTCAGCCGTACTGTACGTTCCCATGATGGCACTCTAGGCTCCTGCTCCTTTGTGCCTGTCACGAGCGGCCGAGCTTAAACAGTACCTCACACAGGATGGCCGCCACACCAGAGTTCAGCACGGAGGACAGCGAGATATCAAGAAGCCTGCTCTCGTAGAGCACAAACTCAGGCCTGTTCTCCTCCACTTGGGCCATGGCCAGCAGAGCTTTGGCGGCCCGGCACATCATGTTGATGCTGGGCGGCTCGGGATGGGTGTTGTGTCCCATGTGCAAGAGACTGTGAGGGCTCTGCTGATACTGTGCCATGGCAACACTGTCCTCTAGGAAATTTATCAAGGCTCCCACACTGCCCTTCTGCAGGGCAACGGCTCGGGCAGCTGTTGGGTCACCCTGTGCAAGATTGGAGAGAATGGCTACTGCCATCTCGCGGCACACCTGACTCTTTCGCTCACCAACATGCCGCACTAATGTGGCAAAGAGGCGCTCCTGTCTGCTAAAAGGGGGTGTGGCCAGCAAAAGGTCAACATTAGAGTCTTGGATGCTCAGTTTGCACAGACACTCCAGCACCAGCCTCTGCGGTGTAAGCGAGGAGAAGCCATTTGCCATGCAAAAGGGGTCCTGGGCCTCCGCCGAAGGGCACACCATCCAGTGGAGAAGCCCGTCCAGAATTGGAAGGCAGATACTTTCCGGATAGATAGACAGGTCTAGCTGTCCTGAAATGTTGGCAAGGGTGACCAAGGTGTTCTCACGCAAGGCACCAAGGCAGTCCCACCACCATTCGTCCTTGCTGCAAGCCAGACCTCGCTCTTCCTCTCGCTGGTAGGTAGGTGGCATCCTTTTTCTTTTAGGGTGCTCATGGTGCAGAAGCACAAGTTTTCCAAGAATGAGCACTAAACCTGGATGCCGAGCCAATTCGCTGTCATTGCCCGGGACAAAGGAGAGTCCACGAATGATATTGGACACACAGATGCAGCGCTTGGCCAACTCATCTTGCCAGCCCTCGGCTACTGAAAGAGGTGCTTCATCCCAGCATCGGGGCTCATCTTCCAGCAAAGTAATGCCGCTCTGTTTCTCTCTGCTGCGGAAGGGGAATGTCTGAGTTTCACCCTCTGATAGGGACCCTGGACGAGAACTTAGCATGTCATCCACAGTGGCTGTCAAGGTTTCCTCTGAGGGCCCTGGAAGTTCTCTTTTCAGTTCCTCTTCCCTCCTGTGCTCCTCTTCAACCGTTTCTTTTCCAGGAGCCCGTACACCTTCCTGATTCTCTGAAGGCTTCTGTTCTTCTTCCCTACGTCTCTCGAAATGGGTCTGGATGTGGGCAGTAGAGTCCCCTCCACCTGCATTCCAATGCAGAAGCCCACTGGTGAACTCCCCGGCCAGGCCTAGCAGCTCTGATCGATCCTCCACATAATCAGCCACAACCTCTCTCTCCTCAACTTTCACTGGGAGTTTGTCATACTTACTGGCTTGCTTGGGTCTGGACTCCACTGGAGGACATGGTTCTTTACCAGTGTTCTTTTCGTCGGCCTTACCTTCTGCAGAGTCTTCCCTTTTCTCCATATTAAGTGCTGCTGCTGAGCTGCTGGGCTGAGGTTTCTCAGGCTCCACATCTAATCTCTCCACCTGTTCTGTATTGGATTGGCTTTTTAGGTCTTGATCGGAAGGTTGCTCTTTTTCTGTGGGTTCCGAACATGGACCAAGAAGAGTTTTCTGACCCTCTGTTTCGAGTTCATATTCCTCAAGAATCCCGAAGATCTCTATTAAGCACCTTCTGAAATATTCAACAATGAGCTCCAAGAAACCAGGCAACTAGACAAGGAAAAGACACAAAACCCAATACATTCATTATCAAAGTATATACACCAATCATTTCTCAGAAACTGCTATTAAAATACGACCACAAAATTTCAAAAGCATGTAAGACTTTTGCAATCATTTCCTGCCCTCTGAACCCAAGTCTTACAACACATTAGTGCCTGGTACACACTTACCTGAGATAAGCCAAAGGAAGACACTGTGTTGTCATCATATAGCAAGATGTTTATTGTGTCTAGGGCCCATGTGCTCTCAGCAAGCAAACCAGACTTCAGGGACATCATTACACGCCAAGCCTCTGGTGTGCCTTAAGATACATGAGCAGAGTTAGAACCTTGTCATAACCATACCATTTAGAAGTTGTTTATTACTGGAAGAGAACTTCTTACCAATTTCTTTGGATGTTAACCTTCGGCGGGGTTTAAGCTGAGGCTGCGTTCCCTCCACAGAGTCTAATGGGTAAGTGACCTCCCGATGGATTGCTGGGAAGCCTTGCCCAGGATGACCACCACTTTGAGAGCTTGGCATGGACCCTGGGCCACCCGGCTTTTGCATCTGCTTCATAGAGGCCATCATATGAGCCTTATTGGGTGACATAGAGCCACCCACAGACCGAGGGAATGGTGCAGGGCTCGGGACTTGAGAGATATGGTTTGGCATTGCTGGAGGAGACTGGTAGGAAGAAGGTGGTTGCCGGCTAGCCATGGGGGGCATGGAGCTGGCGGAGGACGAAGAGTGTGGTGGGTAGGGGGATTGACGCTGACCAGGCCACTGACTGTCCTGACTGGCCCTGACTTCTGGATCATCTCCACGGCTCATGGAGGTGTAGGGGGGCCCATGACCCTGCCGGCCGGGGTAAGGGTAACTCATGTCATGCCTGGTGTGCCACATGTTCCCCTGAGGCCCACCGCTGGAGTTGGAGGATGGGGGTGGTCCACCACTCATCATGCTGTGCTGAGAAGGTCCCTGCCCACCTGGCTGCATGCGATCGCGTCCATATGGATAGGGGAACGGGCTTTGCATGGGCCTACGCTCTGGGTAACCATATTGGCTATACATGTCAGGCTGCTGGCCACCGTACTGCATACCATAGGCTTCACTCTCATGGCGCTTAGCAGGAGGGCCATACATCCCTTCCCCAGGCCGCTTATAACCCTGCAAGTAAATAAAGTTAAAATAGTGCAGTAATCACAAATATTTACCACAATGGAATGGAATGTCATCACAAACACAAAGAGGGATGAAATTTGATCACATTTGATGTCTGACCTGCTGTTGGGCATACATCCCATGTGTGCCATATGGCATACTGTGAGGGTACTGCTGCCCATAGCCTTCATGTCCATGTCTACAGTAAAACAGAAAATACTACACTATAGCTCTACACACCAAATACATTCTCATACACTAGTCAAAAGCAGTCATTTCTTACCTCTGATGAGAGGCGTATCTACTGCCTGAGAACATGCTGGGATCACTGTTGGAAAGCACCATGTTGTTCTGATTTGCAGGGGGGCCAATTCCCCCCTCTGGACCCATGACATGCTCTGGCCTGTGAACATAAACATTAAATAATGGTTGACATGCTGATTTTCATTTCTGCACTGCTTTTATCCAGTTAATAAACTGACTTTAAGATGTTCTGGCTTACCTCCTTTCAAAACCAGGGTTGTAGGAGTACTGGGGTCGTGGGCCCATACCCATGCCTGAGGGCGGTCCACGTGGATACATATCCTGCATGCTGCTGCCTGGCATCTGCCCTGGCATAAAGGGCTCAGAGCCACCTGTGAACAAATTAACACTTTAAACTGCAAGAAAAATAAAAAACTAAAAAAACACGAAAGAGTATTCACAACCCACAACATACTTCCAATGTCAGAATATTCTTTGAAACAGAACATTCAATGAGATAAAAATGTAGGACATAACTTTTATCCACTGGGTATTTTGTAGATTGTGAAAAGAGGTTGTTCCATATCAGAATGGAGCTAGACCTTTATCCCAGTTTGTAGATGTGTTAATAGTGTAATAAAAGAACAAAACTTTTTTGTAAACTGAAATAAAAACAATTTCTAACACAGATGGAAAAATGAAGCTGAACTACTAAATATTTTCATGGCTCCATTACAAATGGTAAAAGAAAAAGGGCTCGAGGCATGAAATTAATTCACTAATACTTTTATAGTAGTAAAGATTAAAAAGTAAACTAGGACAATTTTGATTTCATGCTGGCTTTAACCTGCAGACACTAGATGGCAGCAGTGTCCAAGAAAATAATGAATATGCATCTCTTAAAAAAGGAAGACACATGGAGGCAGCAGTGAGCAGACAGAAGAAATGTGAAACCAGCCCTATATGCAGTAATTGTAATAGCAACACACCTTTCCTAGCAGCTCCATAGGGATCCTTACTGGTGTCAAACGGCATTCTAGAGGTGGCATCTCCACTGCCTCCTCCATGCATGGGGCCTTGCTTTTGAAAGGCTGGGTCACTGCTTTCAGAGAATGGATCTTGCACACTAACACCACTGTTTCTAAAGACGTGGTATAAAACAAGGACAACAAATCAATACATAGACACACATACATGAGTAACGGACATTAAAATATAATGCACCAATTTAGCCCACCTGCCAGTTGGCTGAGGGGTCACTTGTCCGTGGGGTGTGGTAGCTGGTGTTGGCGGCTTTAGGTCTCCTGGCATCTCTGTCATAGTGCTGCTGCCTGTAGATTGAGGAGTCTGCGGCCCTTGAAGAGAGCCTGAGTTTGCTGTTGGACAGAGCAGAAATGGAGTACATTATATGAAGGAATTATTACATGCATAAAAATGGGGATTAACTTTTAGGGTGAAAGGTAAGGCATGGAAAAAAAAACATTTAGCATTTTGATTCTTTCTTAAATTTGCAATGCAATAAATTCATATAAAGATTTGAATTGAACTTTCAGCTTCGTAACTTTGTAGATATTGTTTATGCTCAAACAGCAACATTACACACTAACTAACGTTAAAAAAATTGTGAAATCGCAATGAACCATCCCTTTAAGGGGCGTAACATTTCCGTCACACGCTTGAGGTATTCGGCCAATCACAACACACTGGACAGCTGGCCAATCACAGCACACCTCGCTTTTCAGACTGATGAGCTTTGTAAAAATCGACGCGTTTCAGAAAGGCGGGGCATAGAGGAGAAACAATAATGTACAGTATGTGGAAAATAATGTGTTTTTTAACCTTAAACCGCATAAACACATTTCATTACACCAAATACACCAAATAATGTTCTTTTTAGCAACATCATATGACCCCTTTAAATGATTGAATAATAAATTGAGATGCACTGAAAATATTTTTTAACTGCTTTGCAATTCCTGATTTAAAACTGATTCCAGTCATAGTGAAATATTGCCTCAATTTAAATAATGTAAAAGCCTCATTAAAACATATAAAACAGCTTGTGTAATATTTTAAAATACCCTTTTTAAAAAAATTATATTCTGATTCTCCTTAAATGGTATTTTATAAATCTACAAGCAGATGACAATGTCCTAATCACTTCTTCCAAGCTCAAGGGAAAGAAACCAAAATCATACAATCCCCAGATTGCATTTCCATAATCCAATAACTAGTTATTAATTTCCATAGAAATGCAATGGCATAAAAGGACAGCATCCTAATAACGTCTGAAATTTCTACGGCTCAGTTGATGCAAAGTAATAAAACCAATTTGCATTTTCCTCCGCAGCTCAGAGCAGTAAAAGGTACTTCAAACGATTTCAGCGCGGGGAACAAAAAGAATCGGGGCAGAATTAAAGAACGAGGGATGTCCTTGATCTGCTTCCAGCCACAAAATCGTCTTTCAGCACTGTAAGTAAACAATACATGGTGCTATGCTGTACCACTTCCAGTCTGTGTGACCACCAATGACCTTATGCATATTTTGAGAGTTGGAGAGGGCGGTAGAGAGAGAGGGGGGGGGAAGAGTGCTCGCTCACTGGTCTGCATTGAGCGAGGGGTCAGGCTGAGGTCACTTTTGTTGTTATCCCACACTCCTCCCCCATTAATCTTCTCGGAGGGAATTCCTCCCCTGCTGTTTGACAGCTCTCTCTCTCTCTTTCTCTCTCTCTCTCTCTCTCTCTCTTCCTGTGGCATCATCAGTCATTAGCCTTAGGAAGAGGGGGGACGGGAATCCTTAAGCCAGCAGCTTGACAGCTCTCTTTCTCAGCCCTTCCCCCCGTCCGTCTCAGTTTGACTCAATCACCTGTCAGATATTTATAGCTCTGAATTCATTATAAGGCAGGCAGACCAGAGCCACATGCGAGTGATGCCGATAAATCTAAGAATTGCATGAAAATATAATACTCCAGAACATCACTATTACATTTCATTGAGAATAAAGTAGAATTCCAAAAGAATTGTAAAGAATTTTTGCCCATGCAAATTTTGCCACCTTGCTGCTAGGGTGGTTGCCGGGGTGCTGCTGTGTGGTTGCTATGGTGTTTGGTTGATTACAATAAGCTTGCAAGCCATAGTAATGCTCGATTTGTGAACAAATACTGCCCGCCTATGCAAGTTCAACTCGATTATTACCTAAATGATAATTTTAGCTCTGAAAATACCAAGAAACAGATGCTCTCTACAGAAATGCCCACGACTTTTCCAAATTTCCACAATTTCGGAATTATTTGCCTAACTTTCAAGGCATTGAAAATGTTAAATTTCCTGATATGTTCACATTTTCAAGGACTGGGGGAACTCTGTATGATGTTCTGTTCTCTAGAAAACAGCTCAAGTCTATGGGATTGTTTTCCTTGTCTGCCCGCCTATGCAAGTTCAACTCGATTATTACCTAAATGATAATTTTAGCTCTGAAAATACCAAGAAACAGATGCTCTCTACAGAAATGCCCACGACTTTTCCAAATTTCCACAATTTCGGAATTATTTGCCTAACTTTCAAGGGATTGAAAATGTTAAATTTCCTGATATGTTCACATTTTCAAGGACTGGGGGAACTCTGTATGCTATTCTGTTCTCTAGAAAACAGCTCAAGTCTATGGGATTGTTTTCCTTGTTTTGATGTCCGTAACAGTAATAATCGAACAATTATCCTCAACAACCATGCAATTTGATGTATTACGTTAAAAAGGTTGAATAATAAAGCTAAAATAAAGTTGATTTCAGGGCGCTACAAGAATAAACTGTTCATCATAAAACACATAGTTCTGGTCCTTGATTATGATCCATTTGTGAAATACTTTGCCAGATATATATAGTATTTTTTTGATTAAAGCAATTAAACCACTAAACCTGTGCTTTTACAGTGATTTTGGAACAACTAGGGGGCTTTTATAATAATAATAATAATTCATTACATTTATATAGCGCTTTTCTAGGCACTCAAAGCGCTTTACATTGTCAGGGGGTATCTCCTCATCCACCACCAGTGTGCAGCATCCACCTGGATGATGCGACGGCAGCCATAGTGCGCCAGAACGCCCACCACACACCAGCTTATTGGTGGAGAGGAGACAGAGTGATGAAGCCAATCAGCAGATATGGGGATTGTTAGGAGGCCATGATGATCAGAGGCCAATGGGCAAATTTGGCCAGGATGCCGAGGTCACACCTCTACTCTTTTCGAAGGACATCCTGGGATTTTTAATGACCACAGAGAGTCAGGACCTCGGTTTAACGTCTCATCCGAAGGACGGTGCTTGTTGACAGTATAGTGTCCCCGTCACTATACTGGGGCGTTAGGACCCACACAGACCACAGGGTGAGCACCCCCTGCTGGCCTCACTAACACCTCTTCCAGCAGCAACCTAGTTTTCCCAGGAGGTCTCCCATCCAGGTACTGACCAGGCTCAGCCCTGCTTAGCTTCAGTGGGTAACCAGTCTTGGGCTACAGGGTGATATGGCTGCCGTATTGGCTGATATGGCTGCTCTGCTCCGTGTCGTGCCTAAAAACACCCCTTAGCTACTTTAAAATCACTGTAAACCATGAATTCTTGGGCTTTATTGCTTTAGTACATAAAACATGAAGCCTAGTTAACAGTGATTTTATAACAGTGGATACTGTAAAGTTCTTCACCAGGTGAGGGTGGCTGGATCTTGGCCTGCTGTGGCTGCTTCTTGCTCTCTGCCACAGTGAACGCCTCAGGTGGGGGTTCCTCTCCGCGCTCCACCTTGCACTCATAGGCGAACAGGTATTGGATGTACTGCTTCTTGAGGGAACTGGCAGAGCTGCTGGAAGTCCCCACATTCAGGTGGGTGGACAGCTCTTTCCATTTCTTGTTCTTATTTACCTGTTCGAGGAGAGACTTTCAATCAAAACCATTCAAGATGCAATCAACTCATAAGCAGTTCCGCCATCTAACCCTGTGAGCGATTCATGTGCCACCAGCTATTTAACTTAACTAGGCGCTATTTGCATCTTAAAATCAATTCATTGTAATTGTTTTTTGCTTGAACATAGCTCTTTCCTATGTAAATGAGGCTCATTATAGAATGCGCAGGATTCACAAACATCATCGATGTTAGCCAGACATAATTAGCACTGCGCTATTACCGCCCACACAATGCTGGTGGTAAACAAAAGCTTTTTTTAAAGCAGGGGTCTGTGCCAATACTGCAGAGGGTCTTCCACTTATTATTTGATCTCTTTGAAACTTGTGTTTTTTTTCTTCTAAAAACAAAATGCATTGGTTAACCTCAAAGCTAAAGCTAAAGAAATTCAAGTCCAGCTAAATGCTTCAGTGCCCCCGAAAATAAAATGCAACAGTAAATAGTACATTTAAAATGTAAAAAGTATGTCAGTGTACATTAATAAAGTCTGGTTTAATGCCTTTGCCAGTTAAACATCATACATTATGTAAACTAGTGATTCACAAATGTGACCCTGGAGCACAAAACCAGTCTCAAGTCGCTGGGGTATATTTGTAGCAATAGCCAAAAATA
>NW_015624552.1:92567-108264 GCF_001515625.1 Sinocyclocheilus rhinocerous | reverse complement strand
CTTTAAAGGCGATTTTCTCAATATTTAGATTTGTTTGCACCCTCAGATTCCAGATTTTCAAATAGTTGTATCTTGACCAAATATTGTCCTATCCTAACAAACCATACATCAATGGAAAGTTTATTTATTCAGCTTTCAGTTGATGTATAAATCTCAATTTTGAAAAATTGACACTTAAGACTTAAGGTCCAGGGTCACAAATATTAAAATTATTTCTGATTGGGATAAGTAGATAATTATTTTGTGTACAAGCTGATATTTCTCAAACTGATATTCATAAGATTTTACTATTTTTACATATGAGTTAACATTTAACAGTGTTAGTAAAATCTTAGTGTTTTAATGTGTGTAAAGATTACATTTAACAGCATGAGAATTTATAATTAAATAGTCAAAATCAGCCAATATGGTACATATACATTGTGCATCAATGATATAAATATGTGGTCACACTTTATTTTAATGTGTCCTTGTCACAATTTAATAACACACGGAGTAGTATTAATTAACATGTACTTACTATTATATATAAATTTTAACACTCACAACTTGAAAAAGTTTGAAACCCCCTGATATAAAGGGAAGCAGCAGTCACTGGAGCCTGGCTAAGATTTTTATGTATTTATTTAAATTTTTAATTGTTCTTCCACCAACCTTGTGTGAGATGCAGAGTGCTAAAACAATGCAGACAGCACGTGCAAAAAAAACTAAAAAACACCATCAGCAGGTGCGATGCATTCTCGGTGAACCCCCCCCTCCCCTCTGATTCTTTGATGTCTGTGATTGATGGTTGAGGCAGATATGAGAGGTTTCGCCATTCTTTAACATGCATTTCAAAGCTCTGCTCCTTTAAAATCCCAGCACGATCACACAGCAGTACTCTCACAGAGCCCAAAAGAGCTGCGGCAACAGCCTTTCCGGACTTCACTCACCATAGCCAAGCCTCCGATTTCTCGAACGCAGAGGTAGAGGCGGCACAGATCCAGTGGCTTCTTGCCCACTGAAGGCAGGTTGGGGACAGGCGTGCCCCTCTCCTCCATGAAGGCGATGTAGCGATCCACCCATGCCCTCCTCTCCGGCTCACAGCCCATGTCGTACAGCCGTGTTATCTTCTCGTTTGTCATGTTCCCCGAGCTGGGCTTCTAGAGTGGATGGGTACAGAAGAGAGTAAGATATATCGCCACCGACACACCCCGTACGCATTCTGTGAGCACATCATTCTTTGTCCTAAGAGTGTTATGTTATCCACATTGCTCAATAAGTCCCATTCTGACACCTACCTAGCGAGTAAAGTTACACTGCAGATTGTGATGCACTGAAACTGATACACGTTTTTTAGACAGGCATGAGTATTGATGCATGGCACTGTTTGCTTGAACACTGCACGTGTGCTGTATGCTATCGATGGTATCATGTGTATGAGTGCAAGTAAACAAGCAGATGATTGCATTGATTTAGGGTGCCTATACATATGGATATTCTCAAAGCACAACTTCTCACTGCTACAACAGGGTGCGTAGTGACAAAAGTTGATTTTTTTTTTTAAGTTTTGGTTGCATGATGGAAGATCGTCACAAACTCTTTTCTTCTATGTTCTTGCGACGCACCATGTTCACTGAATCCAATGCATTTGCAATGTTTGCTGGTGAAGCATGAAGTCTAGTATGTAGGCACCATTATATTACTCAGCAGGGTACCACAACATTAACCTCAACTCTGGCACAGAATGCAACATTTTAACTTGCCATTCTTTCAAGTCCCCACATTGCCGAATATCGACACAAATCCTGTGAAAGGGCCTTAAAACTCACAAAATAATAATAATAGTAATTTATGAGCAGTTTTAAAATAGCTTCCCTGACATTGGATTTTACTGAAAAGAAACTGGGGAGAGGATAACAAATCTTGTGGTAGCCACTTGAGAGTCACAATGAGAAAAACTCATTCCATCATATCTGAGGTCAAAACAGCTCACACCATCAAACAGGAGACTTAAATATCCACAGAAGAAGAAGAAGAAGGAAAAGCAGGAAAATCAAGAGAAGATAGTAAAGCTGCATGAGGCACTTACAGGGCTGCTGGGGTTCTTTGGCCAGGCAGGGCTGCTAATGCTATCGCTGTCGTCCCCCTGATAAGAGGACAGACTAGCTGGGCTGGGGGACAGAGGGGACGGGGTGGGAGGCTGGGACACACACTGAGAGCCGTAGTTGTCCTGTGATGGAGAAAACATAGGGAAACCCACACACACGTTTAATGGAGGGACAGCTTTCAGATCACCTTTACTCCTTGTCCACCGAAATGATGCGTAATACTCTTACAGAACCAAGCTCATGTTTTTTACTAAAAGTAATTTTATTCAGCTTTATGCCATCACAAGCTGCATTTGATGTAATTACCGGTTGTTATATAAAAAAAATGAATACAAATTTATAGCAGGAAATTTACCAACAGCGTGATTGCTTTTATACAACAGCTCAAATAAATAACACTGAGTAGCATACATTTTCACAATATTGTCTACTTTGCTGTTGCATCTCCAAACAAATGATGTAATAATTTGCACTCTTATTTGCTATTATCAGTAGAGCTCAGCTGTTGTGGAAAACGTTCGAAGGCACTTCTGTTTGTTGTGATGTTTTCTACACGTTTCATTAAAAGCCATGCTCTGCTCCCAATCGATGCCATGAGGTAAAAAAAAAAAAAAGTATAGAGATTATTGTGAATCAGGATGAAAACAGAGGGAATTCTTTGGGAATTATTTAAGGTGACAGAACTACTTCCCTCTAATCAGTAAGGGGACAAAACAGAACATCACGATGAATTACAGATGAAACAAAACCCCAGAAAAAAATGACATCCAGAAGCGAGAATGGAAAGATGAGTTCAGAGAGAACGCTCTGCTGGTGCGCCATATTTCAACCAATCAAACCAAAGCTGAACTTAATGACACAATGAAGTTCTGATGAAAGTAAGGGCAATGACTTGGAAAGAACGAGTTATACAGAAGAAAATTGTGAAATAAGGTCTTCCAGAGCTTACAAGAGTTCTCATTGGGACACATGACAGAATTATATTCCTTTGTTTACCGAATAACACGTTGAAATGGAACACTATTCAAGCACTTTCAGCACTCAATTTAGGGAGTATAAATAACAAAACGATCAATTAAAAAAACTACGAGCGGTAGGGTGTAAATATTTCCTCTGACGACAATTTGATTAAGATTCTTTGCAAAATTATCATGAAATCTGAAATTTGGTCACAATCTGATTCTATTTCAATTTAGAAAAAAAAGTCAACGATTTGTATTTTCTGCTAGTGCTCCATCATGTTTGTGCTTGCAAATTGGGGATCTAAATTTGGTGGATTTTTGGTAATGGGTATTATTATAGTTATTAGACTATAATTAGCCTATATTTACATTTTATCACACCACTCCTTGTTAGGGCACAGTGTCAAGACCAAAGCAGATATTTTCACCTTTACTGAGCAGATATTAACAAAGTTATTGTTAAAGCAAAGGTCAGTGGTCATGCGTAGACTGCAAAAGAGAAGGTTTAGGAGTAGTGTTACAATTGATCTGTTAGCATCTTCTGAACATGTTCAATGAGTCAAAGGGAGAAGGATCTGTTCATACCTTTGGCTTAGGAGGCTCTGTGGTGGGTGTGCTGCCCTCCTCCTTGTGCTCAAGTCTCAGTTTGGGATCGGTGGGCATCATGCTGTCGCCTGAGCCTGTCACGGGCCCTACAGGAGATTCAGACACTGAGACTGCAACATCCAGAGATCTGCACAACATCTGATCAACACCCTCTAAACAAAGGTATATGTGTGCATCTCTACTGTAACAGCACGTCTTAACTTGGTGCAATGCAAATTCCTAGCATCAAATATTATGTCTAAAAATAAAATACTTTGTGAAACAGATTTATAGAATATTTTTGATATACACTACAGCGCAAACTTTTAGAGTCAGTAAGCTTTTTTTTTAAAGAAATTAATATTTTTACTCAGCAAGAATGCATAAAAGTGACCAAATGTGACACAGACATTTATAATGCTTTAAAGTGCCCCTATTATGGATTTTTGAAAATGACCTTTCATGGAGTGTGTAACACAGCTCTAAGTGAATCAAAACATCCTGTTAAGTTTTAAATCTGAAAGTGCACCGTGTATAAAGTTACTGTCTCTCAAAAGAAAGAGTCGACTCTGAATCATTGAAAATGAAAATGAGACCAATCGGACCAATCACCGCCGATTAGCGTCATGCAAAAGGAGAGGGTTTGGGGAAATTAATCATTAAACGAATCGTTTGGGAGTCGTTGAGCAAGTAAGGTAAAAATAAATGCATATTATAAGACAATGAAAGTGTTTTTTTGACCTTGCATGCATGTCAACCTGTTGTTGGGGACTCCCAAAACCAAAATATGAACCTTTCATAACCCATAATAGGGGCACTTTAACATATTTATATTTCAAATAAATGCTGTTCTTTTGAATTTTCTAACCGCCAAAGAATCCTGAAAAAATGTATGTATTTGAATGTAAAATTTTGAGCACCAAATCAGCATATGCTGAAAAATTCAGCTTTGCTTTTACAGGAATATATTACGTTTTAAAATATATTGAAATAGTTATTTGAAATTGTAATAATATTTGACAATATTAATGTTCTTACTATATTTTTAATCAAATACATTTCTTATGCTTAGTGAGCATAAAGAGACAAGAACATTCTTACTGACACCAATCTATTGAGCTGTAGTGTAAAATGATTAAACATTCTTCAATTTCTTCATTAATGAAAAACTGCATTCTTGTCGCATGAATAAGCTAAACACGCACCGGTGGGCATTGTGTTGTAGGACGGTCCTTGAGGGGTCATCCTGGCTGCGCTGTTGCTCGGTGGATGGTTGTAGGGGCCTCCAGGACCCATCCCAAGCATGTGGGGCCCAGCCTGATACCCGCCTGGCCTATGGACAACAGCACACAAACATCAGAACACAAACAAAGCTGAAGAGCCTGTTTAATATGTGAAGAGTACATTGGTAAGTTGTTAGTACACTTATTTTCTTTTCTTCTTTATTTTCTTCCAGCTGGCAAGCAACAAATATGCACTGACAGCAGAGTGGGTTAAGACATTCACGATTAATACACAAAGGAAAAAGAAGTGATTCCTGTGTTGTCTATACGCCATGTTTCACTTTAAATAAGACGTTAAGTGTTAAATAAGAAACAATCCACATGTCTTCACGTATGACAACATTTTCTCCGACGGATATCTGCGGATCACACCTGAACTCTAACTAAAAACTGAACTTGGGGTGCATAATTATTCATTTTAATTAGAGTATATGGCGTTATGCGATCATTAAAATGGGTGTGACCCAAAGCACACTTGAAGTGTTTTTACACTACTCAATTTCAATCTAAGAACAAAATACGATTCAATTCCACTTTTAAATCCAGAAAACAGGAAATAAGTGGGCTAAACAAACTTAGTTTGGAGACAAACGTTTACACACACACTGTCGAACACGAGAGCTGCTGTTTCAATAAAAAGAGTTTCAGTTTGATTATTGTCTTAAAGGACAAGTACACACAAAAATCAGTCCATGTTGCTCCAAACTCACATGCTGATATATTTTTCATGGAAGATGCAAGCAAATTTTTGAAACATCTTCACAGCTCTTTTCTGCTATCTACGTCTTGTGACTTTTTCATGTGATAACTTCATGTGAAAACAGACCAAAATGTAAGTCATTATTCAATGAAAATATTCCCTTCTGCAACAGCTCCTATTCTCCATTTCTCAACATGTGTGAGAACCAATGCCGTTTTGGCAGATATGACGTCAAACCTGTGACACGATGTGCTTGTAAATGTGCCAATTTTAGATTTCAGATCAACAGAGGCCAGCTGTTCAGTTAAGATGTATGGTTGCTGCATGCTTTTAAAGACATGGAAATTAGTGCAAAAGTCATAGAGTACTTTATGGTTTTTTAAGGTTTTTTTAATGGAAAAGAGCTATGTACACATTCTTCAAAAATTCCCCTTTTGTGTTCCACATTGAAAAAAATAACAGCATACCGTTTTGCAAAGACACATGAACTGTGAATTTCTATTTTTTGTTGAACTATTCCTTTTAACTTGCAGTCTTCCTCTTTCACTTCACTTTAACTCTTAGCTATACAAGCTGCTTCTTCAGTTCTCCAACCTACTGAACGTTCTCTCCAGAGGATGCTTCTCCTGTCTGTGTAAAAACTAGGATTAACTTTCTTAAATGCTCAAGAGTACAACACAGCCATGGTGGAGGAAAAAGGAGAGGCGAATGCAGAGCGCTTGGCTTGTGTCGTTTCTAGCGGATGCGAGCAGACTCAAGCAGAGCAAAGCCATCCAGCCAGGGGTCCGAGCTTGAACCTACCCATACAGCTCAGCGTGAGGCTGCCCCTGGCCTTGCCCAGAACTGTAGTGAGGGTGATGGGGGTGAGGGATAGGGAAGGAGGCTGGCCATCCCCCGGGCCCAGCCAGGCCGGGGTATACAGGGGACCTGCCAAAGGGAGGCCTGAAGCAGGGGGAAGAGCATAACAGTCTCCTTGGTGCCTGTTCACTTTCAACAGAAATGACAACTCAAAGGTGTACTGAGTAATTCCATGTTTGGCCCTGTCCCAAATGCCGCCTTCAGCATTATTTGGTGACATATTGCCAAATAGACTGTTGAGTAGTAGCCAACCAGTGAGGCATAGGCAAAATGACATATTGAACATGCATAAAAGTTACAAAGGGGGACCATTCTGAATCATGATGCTTCAGGAAGGTATGGTGAATATGACAACGTAATAATAATGTGAGTTAATCTGAATAAATGTGACCCTGGACAACAAAACCAGTCAGTCATAAGGGTCAATTTGTTGAAATTGAGATTTGTACATCATCTGAAAGCCGAATAAATAAGCTTTCCATTGATGTATGGTTTGTTAGGATAGGACAATATTTGGCCGAGATACAACTATTTGAAAATCTGGAATCTGAGGGGGCAAAAAAAACTAAATATTGAGAAAAATATTGAGAAAATCGCCTTTAAAGTTGTCCAAATGAAGTTCTTAGCAATGCATATTACTAATCAAAAATTAAGTTTTGATATATTTACGGTAGGACATTTACAAAATATCTTCATGGAACATGATCTTTACTTAATATCCTAATGATTTTTGGCATAAAAGAAAAATCGATCATTTTGAATTTTGAAATATTTTTTTGGCTATTGCTAAAAATATACCCAAGCGACTTAAGACTGGTTTTGTGGTCCAGGGTCACAAATGTCATTAAAGGGACAGTTCACCCAAAAAAGTTCCAAACCTGTATGAGATTCTTTCCTGTATGAATCACCATTAACCTGTATTTTTTTCATCCTATGGAAATCACTGGGAACCAGCAACTGTTTGGTTTCCCACATTCTTCAAAATATCTTCTTTTATGCTCAACAGAAGAAAGAAACTCATACAGGTTTGGAACAACGTCAGTGTGGGCAAATAATTACTTTAACAGTGGAACAAAATCAGTCCATACACATTTGCTGTTCTCTCTCCACTCTTGCCTCACATGAGAACATGTTCCCCTCATTGAAACTCCAGGAAAACAAATAAAAGAGAAATCAATATTACCAACCTCCAATGAAAAGGTGGGGAATGCCATCATGCAGTATTTAGACATTTTAATTCATTCTTAAATGACAAATTGCAATGAATAGTAATAATTAAACATGAAATAATGGATAAATAAACAAAACTGCCATATTAAGTTTGATTACGCCTGTATTTAATGTGTCATGGTTGTATTTAATATCAATTGCTTGCTTGTTTTTATGAAAACATTTGTTTTTTGAATACATAATGAATAATTTCTGTTTGTTTATCTGTTTATCAAGTTAACCAAGCTACAGTGTTTTTGTCAAAAAACAAACAACAAAACCTAGGCAACAGCTGGCATTATTTTAATTCAATTAACAGTGACCGTGAGCAGAGAGCTTACATAATTGGTTATGATAAAGCTCCTGATAAAAACTTAAATAGAAAAAGAATCGGTATCAGGTGACAAGAAATCAGTATTGGCTCTAACAATCTAAATGGAGAACCCCGAATTATATTGATTGTATTTGTCCAAAAAAAAATATATATATTTCGTATGGTGTAAAACACTTTATTTGGTTTGAGTTTTTTTTCATTACCGACCAGATTTCCCCAAATGGAATTAATTTACTCTTAAGCCAAAAAAGAAAAACATTTTTATCTTCATTTTTTAGGATAGTTAACACAAAAAAATAAACCTGTATGACTGTTTCTTCTCTGGAACATAAAAGAAGATATTTTGAGAACTGTCTCAGTGATTGTGATTTCAATGGTAGTCAATGGTAACCAAATATGTTTGGTTACCAACATTCTTCAAAACACCTTCATTTGTGTTTCACAGGAGAAAGAAAACCATACTAGTATGGAACAACATGAGGGTGAATAAATCATGACAGAATTTTCATTTTTGGTTGAACTATCCCTTTAACTATTTATGCATCCTAGACCAAACAAGCAGGAGGGCACTTAATTATGGCTCTGATTTACCTGGGCTGTCCAGAGGGGACTGGGTTCTGCTGGGCAGATGTAGGGCCACTCTCGTGGGGCTTGCGACTGACGTTGGGAGGAGGTGGACCCATCCCAGGGCCAGCAGACTGAGGCATGTTGGGAGACGTTGGAGACACACTGCTGGAGCCTGCTGGGTACGGCCGGCCGCCAGCTGCATGCCCTGGTCCTCGAGCCGTGGTCATAGAGCCACAGGGTTGCCCTGGACCCTGCCCGTGCATTGGACTGCTGGCATTCATGCCAAGACTGTTGCCCATGCCTGGGCCGGGGCCACTGTAGTTGGCACCTGGTGCTCCGCCATAGTTAGAAGGGCGTGAGTAGTTACCTAGAGATAAAGAAGACTAATGTAAAAGCCCTAATAACATTATAAGTGCAACTCAGGAAACATTAGAAAATTAAAAAATGCATGACCCCTTTAAGAGTTAAAAATAGTTCTACTTTCTAACAAAACATGTCTCAAGACCCCTGCACTCTGCTCCTTTCCATCATATTTGCTTCCTCTAGGAGGTGAAAAAAACATCCTGTGTGTGTTTCCAAACAATCTTAACCCAGAAATAGCATTTACAATGTCATCTATGTTGCAATGTTTCTCAATTTTCAAATCTTGATTTTGGCCAATTTAGAGTTTGAATCCCTTAATGAATGGATTGTATTGTATTGTATATTTTGATGTACTAGATGGTGCAAAAGGAGAACATGGATGGTAGTCACAATTTTACAGTCAAAATTGCTTAAATATTTGAAAAAAAAAAAAACCTGATTGGAATACTTGAAAAATATTCAGCCATATGTAGTTTTATGTTGACACTCTTGGGAGCTTCATAAAGTAAGTCACAATGTAATGGATACTCATAAAATTATCTAATTTTGCATTCCACAGAAGAATGTAATACACATTTGAAACAACATGAGAGTGCGTAAATAATGACAGAATGTTCATTTTTGGAAAAAGTAAATAGGGTCCATTTCGATCTTATGTTGACTTTTGAAAGCAAGTCTAAATTCTGCATACATCGTTCTTTTCGTTCTCTGTTCCTTCTCAGGCAGTCAAATTATCAGACTTTGTGGGAGATCACTGGAAGACAGTGAAGTCTGGACACATTTCAGCCAAATTGACATTCTTCAAAACTAGTGTGGAACCAAAGCCCCAGCAGGCCATCAGAAAGCCCGTTGTTAATGAAGTATGTCTCCTCAAGACATGTTTCAAGAGCAACCGTCTGAGGACATTCAGCCTGACACCCACTGGACGTCAAGTTTCTCAGGGGACGAGACATCATGTTCACCACGTGAAGTTCCGTCTAATGTGCTGATGTGCATAATGGGCATAAATTTAATCGTGCCCAGATCGCCGCTTGGCAAGAAGAGTTTGCCAAGCAGCATTTCAGTCACAATTAGAACTGGGATTTCCACTCTTCAAGCTGTCAAAACGTTGAGATCTCTGGCTCATTCGTGTTTCAAGAGTTCCCCGTGGAAATCAGAGAGTCTTGGCATGTTTTCCTCTTTCCCAGTGTAAAAAAATTTATTCAAAAATCACATGAAGCAGGTTGGGGGATGCTGGCTTTTTGCCCCCGTTCTGTAGTTACACTGAATCGAGACCCTTAACAAGCTCCTTCACGGTGGGGAGGACAGGCACTCCAGCCTGCAAGGATGTAGACGTGGACCTGGAGCAATGCCAATTACACAGAAATGCCGTACTGCTGTCAGACACTCTGTGGTGACTTTCCTCCAGCCCTGTTAATCCCAACATTCCCTCAGGTGAAAAAGAGGGAAAGGTGCCATGAATGTGAAGGATGCAGCCGGCTGCCCTTCTGACAGTGCTGTGAGCGATGCATAGATGACAGAGGGTTTGGGACATGGGAACACAATTTGATGCCTACTGTGAGTTAAAAAGATGTGTATCTCACCTTGTTTCAATGACCCCCATGTTTCTGTAATTCAGCTACACAAAATGCCAAAGCTTGTTCTGACACAACAGGACTCAAAGGTTTCCCACTTTCCCTGCCTTCGACTCAATTCACATCAACAACTAAGCTTCGAGTCAAAGACAATTCTCTGTTTAAAGGGAATATATCATGGAAAAGGGGATTTTCCTTCCTCGTTTGAAACTCTGCAGATCAAATACACTTTAAATTCTTCATAAGCCCAGTCTTATGCTAAAATGCTTTTATTTCGAAGGTTCACCCTCTAATTTCAATCATAAGCCTCATTTACATAGTTGATGGAGAATCAGATCTCAGCAGGGGAGCCTTAACAGCTGCAATGACTCAACTCCCTGCTGAGTTAATGGCCTTACTGACTTGAAATCAACTTCCGTCTCGTTCAAAATTAACGCTCATTTGGTGGGATGATCATTTGGCCACGGCAGTGACCAATGAGCTTCTGAAGAAGCAACAAGCCATTGTCCTGCTTAAAACTTAAAGACTTTTAAGACTCTCTGCCATATGTGACAGACCTCCAACAGAAGAGGGCGAGATTTCATCAAAAACAGTCGGCAGGTGAGACAACTCTCTTTTTGATCAAAATAGTTGTTTTGGGTCAGCTAGTGAGACATTTTTACATGTATACATGTCAAAGTATCCTCAACTGTGGATGAGCGTAGACAAATGAGTTCAACACATGTGTAGTACCACCTAGTGGATTCTTTCTGTCTCAACATTCACCTCGCACCGCACCTGCGGACACGCCTGATGACGAAAATTACGTCATGCGGACAGTGAGCGGACCGTTGTGGAACACGAATGGCCGAAGTATACTTTGGGCTAGTCTCGCGTAGCCAGACCTTCAGACTGACGGCAGAAGGTCTGGGAACCTCGGCCGCTTTGAATGGCCAAGGACCACCCAAGAGGCCATATGACTGACAGATAAACCAACCAATCAGGTTTCGTTTTGTGCCGCGTCATGTTTAGGGGCGTGGAAATGTCCCCACAATAACAGACTGATATGTAAAACTCTTGGACGTATTTTAAATAGTCTATGCGCGAACTTTACATATTTCACATACACACATTGAAAATCCAGCTTATCCGTTATACTTTTGAAAATCCAGCGGATCCGAAAATCTGTTTATTTTATCATGATAATTGCTCATCATCACAGTTGTAAACATGACGGATTTCTTCTTCCATGAAGGGGTTTGGCATCACGGCATCTTTGTTTCCAGGCAGAACGTTAAAGAACACGACACACGTCTCCCGGAAATCCTGCATAATTCAACCAATCCGATGACGACTCCAATTTTGTGTGCCATATGCATCAGATGTTCAGCCAACAGTCCGTGGGCGTGACGTCTGAGGCTGAGACTAACTTTGGGCTTAATGCGCAGCTAAACTAGTCCCAGTGCTGAAACTATACTTGCAGTGCTACTTCTGTCATGCAGCACCACTCTACTGATGAATGCAGTGTGAAATCCGTTACCTGTTAATATGGGCACCAAAATGAATCCATGTAAAACAAGAACTATGAGATAAGTGTATGAGTCAGAGAGAGTGGAAAATTGTCAAAAAAAGAAAACATAATTATGAATGTTTGTATTGTAAGTAGACTTCAGGAAACAATAAAATGCTACATTTAATGTTGTTCCAAACGATGAATTGACTGTGGCATCTATTCATGGATCCTATCAATCTGTGTAAACAATTCTGTGGTTGACTGCCGCTGTAGCTCAGTCAGTGTCAGGCCTGCAACAGCAGCAGCATGCTGCACCCCTGTTGTCTTGAGCCAGCTGTCAGTCATTTGAATGAGAGTACAGGACAACAGGGACTATCAATCAGGCAGAGTGGAGGCCATGACATTATAAAGGCACGCTTTGCAGCTATTCATTTATTACACCAGCACGCCATAACATTCATGATGAATTGCTGCTGAGCCCTGTTAATGGGGTCTCTTTCACAGACGCACACAGCTGAAACAACAACAGACACTAAGTATTAATTCACCACAAAATAAAAATTTACTCTATTAGAACTATCTAGGCTTAACTGATGTGATATGGTTCTTGCATGTTTGATCGGTCGCAACAAACCATGCATGAATGTTAAAGTGATGACAAAAATGAGATTTGAGAGGTATAGCAGAGGGCAATTTTTTTGTCTGTTCCTCACAAAAAGCTATCGTATGACTTCAGAAGACTTGCAATATAGTGTACATGAAGCCCTGAATGGTTTAACACCTTCATGTCCATTGTGTTCTCAAAATTCTGGCCAGTTGATGATTGCTAATATATCAAAATCAAGCAGGTGGTAGATTCTTTTCCTATTTAGCACCCAAACTCTGTAACAGTGTTCCTAGCATTGTTCAGGAGGCAGACACTGTCAGTTCCAATCTAGATTAAAGACCCATCCTTTAACCTAGCATACACATTACTGTACACACTATCACATTTCTATCTCTTCAATCTCTTAAGGGATTGTTTGGCTACAACCAGAACCAGGAACACCTCCCATCACACCAAATGTACGCGTTATATCATAAGAAGAATGGCATCTTATGTTAGTTTGTCTGTTTCTCGCTTATCCCGAGGTTACCATAGTCAGCCTGATCCGGCCCGTATCCAGACCAGATGATGGATGGTGAACAACCACAACACAGCCTTTCATGGCCAGCGGAGACTCCAACGAGACAGGCCCTCAGGACAGATGCTCAGCGAGACCTCTGCGACTTGATGAGCCCTTAGCACAGATCCCTACAGCCAGCTATAGGGTCAAGCCAGGACCAGCTGGGACCTATGTGCATCGTTTTATCGAGAAGAACGTTCATAGTGCTTAAGGCCACTGATAGTCCAGTCGTCTTCCTACTGGCTAACCTGCAGCTCTACCTTCATGTTTTCCAGACTACAACTCTTTCCCACCAAATGCCGCTGTGATGTACCTCGATCAATATCACACCGCATTCGTTCGCTTAGGCCAGAGGAGAACTGAACACTGTTATTGATCTAAACCAACACTGAACTGACTTTAGCTAAATAATAACACTACAGTCTTTTAGAGCTATTTTAAGGCAGAATCTGAGTTGTTTCCATAGTTGAGCTTCCATAATTGATTCTGCTCTTTTCTCTGTGAAGCTTGTTTGTCACAATCTGTAGTGTATAAAGCGGTATAGAAATAAAGGTGACTTGACTTGCACAAGACGTATGGACCACTACTTTTATAGTGCTTTTTTGAGCATGACAGTCCCTTGTCACTAAAGAGCGGAAAGTGCAGCATTCATAAATGGTCTTTTTGTGTTTCACAGCAGTAAAGGCCCATTCACACCAAGAACAATAACTAAAAACATATAACTATATAAGTATCGTTTAACTACAACAATAATATTAGCATCCACTCCAACAGACAACTTTCAGTTTATTATAAGTGTGCATGTAGTTTAGTTGTCTGTCGCTTTAAACGCTCAAGCTTTTTGAAGCTGGGTGGATTCTCATTGGCTGTTTTTAATCATTCTTCAGCTGGAAAAAAATAGTTCTGAAACTGATTACAACAATATCGTTCCTCTGTGTTGTTGTAGTTGTGTCAACATCTCATAGAATTAGAATGATTTTAAAAACTTTATTGCTATCGTTATAGTTTTCATCCGCGGTGTGAATGGGCCTTAAGTCGAAATGGTTTGGAACAACTTAAGAGTGAGTGAGGGGTCTATAGTTCTGCAGTGTTTTGTTACAACAATTTGGAGCATAAAAAAATTCACACAAGAAAACTAGAAGAAAATCCTTCCATGTTACCTGAAGGTCCATACTGGCCACTCTGGGGCCCATAAGAGGGGCCCAGCTGATAGGAGCCCACACTATGGTGCACAGGGCCAGTGGGACAAGAGTGTGGAGACATAGAAGGTCCCGGCTGCTGGCCTACAAACTGGGGACCAGGTACATTGCGCTGCATGTTAGGTGCAAATCCTAAAAAGTAAAACATAAAAAGAGATTACCCATAACAGAAGGTAATGGTTAAAATAACTGATTAACTCATCTGTCAATTCAAAGAAAAATTAGGCATTAGTCATTTTTAATGATTGTTTAATAAATAACATGTTTTGTCACAACTTGTTTGACCACTGAAATTCCTCAGCTGATATTTATTTATTTATTTAATTTAGTCATAAATCATAAAGAAATGGAGGATCAAATATCAGATAATATTTGGCAGGAAACAAATAGGAGAACACATTCATCTTCTATTAGTCTTAGACACACAATTGTTCAGTTTAAAATTGTACATCGTCTTCATTGGTCGAAGGACAGACTGGCAAAGATTAAAAGTGATGTGGACCCTACACGTGTTCTCCTAAATGTAAACAAGCTCCTGCCACTCTATACAACAATATTTGGAGTTGTTACTCGAGACTATAATCTAAGCAGATCCCAGGAGGCTAATTTTGTATAAATGCAAAGACTCTTCGCCTCCAACATATAGACACTGGATTAAGGATGTTATGTATAACATACAATCGGAAAAGCTCCGATGCTTTATGAAAGGGTCAAATAAGAGATTCTTTACTACTTGGCAACCTTTTCTAGCCTTTGTGGAGAACACTGCTGCTAAACAATTGTACTGAATGTACACTGTCTAAAATTGTATTTTATTTTAATGTGTGTGTGTGTGTCTTTTTTAAAGTTCAAGAGCAGTGAGTGATTGTTTTTTTCTTTGTCCTATTTTCTTTGATCAACATTAAAAACGCAGACAACAGCAGGATTATTGGAATTCTGTGTCTATCACTTTAACACCGCAGCAGCTTGAAGTTGTCAACACTGGATGCGAAAAAGCGGCTGTTGCAAAGTGCTTGGACTATTTCAGAAACAGAACGGGGAATCCGTTTACTTTCGGGGATTTGTCGTGTCGCATCTTGTGGAGACAATATCACTGATTATATGTCTTTTGACACATTGCGTCGCACGCGGCTCGTGTCCGGTTTCTTTCTCAGCTGTTCATGTTCACATAAGAACCGACTACTTTACTAGGATACTCACCGAGACGGACATTTTTGACATAATTTTGTGTTAATTTGTCCGTTTAAGCGCAGGAAGGAAGCAGAGCTCAAGACGCGGCTTTCAGGCCGGGGTTTCGGATGTTTAAACTTCCCAC
>NW_015624552.1:86019-92549 GCF_001515625.1 Sinocyclocheilus rhinocerous | reverse complement strand
CCATACTGGCCACTCTGGGGCCCATAAGAGGGGCCCAGCTGATAGGAGCCCACACTATGGTGCACAGGGCCAGTGGGACAAGAGTGTGGAGACATAGAAGGTCCCGGCTGCTGGCCTACAAACTGGGGACCAGGTACATTGCGCTGCATGTTAGGTGCAAATCCTAAAAAGTAAAACATAAAAAGAGATTACCCATAACAGAAGGTAATGGTTAAAATAACTGATTAACTCATCTGTCAATTCAAAGAAAAATTAGGCATTAGTCATTTTTAATGATTGTTTAATAAATAACATGTTTTGTCACAACTTGTTTGACCACTGAAATTCCTCAGCTGATATTTATTTATTTATTTAATTTAGTCATAAATCATAAAGAAATGGAGGATCAAATATCAGATAATATTTGGCAGGAAACAAATAGGAGAACACATTCATCTTCTATTAGTCTTAGACACACAATTGTTCAGTTTAAAATTGTACATCGTCTTCATTGGTCGAAGGACAGACTGGCAAAGATTAAAAGTGATGTGGACCCTACACGTGTTCTCCTAAATGTAAACAAGCTCCTGCCACTCTATACAACAATATTTGGAGTTGTTACTCGAGACTATAATCTAAGCAGATCCCAGGAGGCTAATTTTGTATAAATGCAAAGCCTCTTCGCGTCCAACATATAGACACTGGATTAAGGATGTTATGTATAACATACAATCGGAAAAGCTCCGATGCTTTATGAAAGGGTCAAATAAGAGATTCTTTACTACTTGGCAACCTTTTCTAGCCTTTGTGGAGAACACTGCTGCTAAACAATTGTACTGAATGTACACTGTCTAAAATTGTATTTTATTTTAATGTGTGTGTGTGTGTATGTGTATATATATATATATATAAGAGCAAATCAAATTACAAGCAATAGCACAAAATAGCCTACTATACAATAAAGATACAAATAAAAACGGTGTATTTCAGGCAGTTCTAACAGTGATTTTCAGGTAGCCTACAATTTAAATTATAAATTTTAAATTAAAAATAACACTATAGTCTTTATATCTTTTTTAAAGTTCAAGAGCAGTGAGTGATTGTTTTTTTCTTTGTCCTATTTTCTTTGATCAACATTAAAAACGCAGACAACAGCAGGATTATTGGAATTCTGTGTCTATCACTTTAACACCGCAGCAGCTTGAAGTTGTCAACACTGGATGCGACAAAGCGGACTAGAAATAGAAATATTTCTTGGACTAGAAATAGAAATACGGGGAATCCGTTTACTTTCGGGGATTTGTCGTGTCGCATCTTGTGGAGACAATATCACTGATTATATGTCTTTTGACACATTGCGTCGCACGCGGCTCGTGTCCGGTTTCTTTCTCAGCTGTTCATGTTCACATAAGAACCGACTACTTTACTAGGATACTCACCGAGACGGACATTTTTGACATAATTTTGTGTTAATTTGTCCGTTTAAGCGCAGGAAGGAAGCAGAGCTCAAGACGCGGCTTTCAGGCCGGGGTTTCGGATGTTTAAACTTCCCATACAGCGCGAGAGTAACGCGTGTCCTTTCTCGTGTTCTAGCTCTTGAATATTTACACTGCAAAGGCTTAAACTTTTTCGATGAAGCAGCACTGACCCGTCAACTGTACGAGTAACGCGTGTCCAGTCTAGTGTTCTAGCTCTTGAATATTTACACTGCAAAGGCTTAAACTTTTTCGATGAAGCAGCACTGACCCGTCAACTCTACGGAGCGTCGTTCACGTTTATGCTCTCACAACATTGCACTGTTAGAATTTATAAAAATGTTACCGGCCATCTGGCGACTGACAGTTTCATATACTCGCCAAAGCCGATTTTTACTCGCATTTGGCGCTTGGCGAGTGTTAATTTTAGGCCCTGTATATATGTGAGCCAAAATCATCACAATTAAAAGAACCAAACACTTAAACTACTTCAGTCTGTGTGCATTGAATTTATTTAATACATGAGTTTCACAATTTGAGTTGAATTACTGAAATAAATGAACTTTTCTGATGACATTCTAATTTATTGAGATGCACCTGTATATGTAATTTTTTTAAAGGTCTGAAACTGAATGGGATGAAAGTGCACTCTATAGGCAACATAGTTTCATTCATTCAAAAGTCTTTTTTCATTTGTTTACTCAAGTGTTTGATCATTAAACATCAGACAACATTTTCTTTTTATTAACACAACTAAGAAATATTTTCCTTACAAGTCATCACACTGGCTTCATAACAAAAAAAAATCTTTAAAGGGGTATTTACAACCCATTTTATTTCTGTAATTTGTTATATTTCCAAGTGAAACAGAATAATGAGCAAGTAAAAATGTTGAAAGAGAACTGGATTATTACAAGTGGGCATTCTTTACAAAACTGAAGCCAGACCTGAATATAAGTTTGCAATGGATTGTGAAGGACTGCACTTTTTGGCAACAACGTTTTGGACCTGGACCTGGAGGCTGAAGGCTAAAATCTTTATTTGTTATCATTGCTGTAATCTACTGGTTAACATTTAATGCACACATTCAGTGTGTTTCAGAGGCGGATCAACCTACATTTACATTTTGATAGAAGATTAGGTAGTAGGTACAGTGATAAATTGTGCACAATAAGAATGTAAATAAGGTCAGCTTTAATTTTATGTTGACCTTCTGGAGTAGGTAAACCTAAATGTGATCACACTTGCATTGGTGAGAAGAACTGACAACTGCAAAATGTTTTAATAGTTTTTGTTTATTCATGGAAAACGGTTTTGCAGCATCACACTGTTAAGTGGATCGTCCATGGAGGAAGAAAGAATCCATAACATACATTGATACACGTCATATAATTGAGTTCCTTCATCTGAACTGACTCTGGAAATGCTGGAAAACGAACACGAGCTGATGCACATTACACGGGAAAGATGAAAAATACAGCTGTCAGATGTTCACTAAAACTCTCCTTTTCCTGCTGGCTGTACATAGAGGCAGTGTGAGCCGTAATGTTACTGCGGGAAATCAACTCACCTCTCTCCTGAGACATGGGCGACTGACTGTGAGTGGAATGGGAGCCCACGTCTGGGACATTCCCTGGGGTCTGAGGGGCCATCTGTGAACCTGTGTGTGGGAAAAAAAACGAACGTGTGCACAAACCCACAGTCTTTCACTGTACAAACATTATTTCCTTAATCAGTATTTTTGTTTACCGGTAAAATATCTAAATATTGACATGTACAATTCTATGAAGATACTAAAGGCCCGTTCACACCAAGGACGATAACTATAAAGATAACGATAAAGATATAGTTCTAAAAATCGTTCTCAATATTAAAGAATAGCAGAGTCCACACCACAACTATAACGATAAAGACAAAGAGAAACTATAACGTTGGAATCACTTTCAAAATGATTTTTTTTTCCAGCTGATGAACGATAAAAAAATCGACAGCCAATCAGAATCCATCCTGCTGTAACGAGCTCGAGAATTTAAAGCGGCAGACCGTTGTGCGCTTAGAATAAACGGATGATATCGTTCGCTGGTGTGGACGCTAATATCGTTATCTTTATAGTTATCGTTCTTGGTGTGAACGGGGCTTAAGAGTTGTTTTCAGATTCAGTTTTTAATGTTTTTTAGTTAATTAAATACTACTTATACATTTTTTTGTTATTTAATTATATAAATTTAAATTTAAATTATATTGTCATTTTGTAAGATTTACTGCGTCTAAAAAAATAAAATAAAAAAATACACATTCTCTGAAAAATAATCTTAACATCTTTATCTTGTTTTAAGGATGTTTAGATATTTTACTGGGAAGCAAGACAAAAATACTGATTAAGAAAAAAGATTTTTTTGCAGTGCACATGCACAAAACCACAAGCGCAGCTAATGGTCTCATATGAAAGCTACTTTTCATGATAAATATCAGATAAATTAGCCTAGAGGGCAGAATCTCTAACCGCACGTCCCATGGGAGGTGTATAAGGCTCATTGTTTCTCTCCCAGGAGCAACTTTGTGTGCTTGTATGTACAGAACGTGTATATTTGTAAAAGCGTTGTTATTCATCCTCTAGTAATGGCACACAGATCACATGTCAGGGCCAGCCCTGTATGCGGCTAATGGCCACCGGTGCTCCCAGTAGGGATGAGGCAGTTTTGTGTGCAGCGGGGTAAACGCTCTCCTGTGGACCTTGTTAGTGACATTCAGAACGGAAAGGAAAAACAGCCGTTTCAGCGGCACAACGCCCTCTGCAGCCCGGCTATCAAAGAAGCCTGGCTAACAATGCAGCGCACAGCAGGACAGTAATTGTGTCAAAGTGACTCCAAACTGCTAACAGACTTTCAAAACTATTTTAATGATGGAGTGACTTGTTTTAAAGTCAGCTTGAATCCTGCCGCTGAGCCACTGCTGTCTGGAGCTCAAACACCTCGCCCTCCAACTGCTCCACGGTGCCAGGATTAAATGACACACATGTGAAGGCTGTAGCTAATGGGTACGTCTAAGTTAGCATAACAATAATATTTTTTCCCAAAATATCCACAACAGAGAATTAAGAATATGTGCCTAATTGGAGAGAAAAAAATCTTATAACTACAATAAACTAAACTTTGAATGAATGAATGAATGAATTTATTCAGAATAGGATTGGCATTAATAATTTAATCGATTAAACTTAACGATTCAAGATTAATCAATTTGACATTCTACGTTGCTCCAAAATTGATATTTTTCATTTGTGTTATTGTGTGTACCTATATTAAAGCCCTATATTCAGATTGTTGCAGCTGTTGCTACTATGTGGACATGAAATTTGGAGTTCTCTACATGCATTTTGCAATGTTAACGGTAATGATTAATCAATCAAGTGATCATTATTTTAATGAAAATTGATTATTAATATTACTGAAAATTCAGGTCTCTACTACAAAATAATCTTACACAATTTAAACATTATTACATAAATATTTCAAATGATTAAAATAAATTAAGCAAAATAAAAACAGACCCTGAAACAGCAGATAAATATTCTGTTTCCCCCTGAAATATTTATGGAAAAAATAAATCAAAAAATTATATCTCACACAGAATCTTTTACCTGGCCCACTGGCAGGTGATATGGGCCCAGAACGTGATTGGCTGGAACCCACAGGTGATCCAACTGGCGAGGGCGAGGGCCCGCTGCGCATGCTGGGGACTCGGGGCGAGGCGTGGGGTGAGAAGGGTGACTGGGCGGGGTTACTCTGCTCGCCCTGGCTACTGGTAGAACCCGAAGCGCTGATGGCCGAACTGAGACCCGCCTCTGTTCCTGTGGGGAGGTCGTCTATAGAGCCGGACAGATCCTGATGAACACAAAACACAAGAAAGGGGAGTTGAAGATTGGACCATTATCATATTTATCCCGATTCCAAAAGAGCCAAAAACCACAGCAGGCTGTATATAAGAATGTCTTTTGGAAGTAGGTAATATAAAGTGTATCTTGTTAATGGACTTGATGCTATGTCTAATTTGGGAGAAAGCAAACCAATGGACAAAATGACAGCAGCTCTGAAGCAGCAAACCTGTAAAAAAAAAAACCCTGTAGGTCAATCTGAACATAGTGCACTAATACTAAGTTGTATGCTGCCAAAATTAGAACCAGTGCGAATCTAAATCCTTTAAATAACCACTTAGGGGGCCGGTCTAAGTTTTTTACCCCACAGTTGATCTTGAATGCAGCCAGAAACAGAGTTATGCCAACGGGCTCTAAGTTCATATCTGCAAATAATCGTAATCAACAGTGCAACTGAAATTCATTTCCAATTAGGGGTGTAAATTGGATGGTTCGTCACGATACGATACGATATCGATTCTTTTACCCAACGATACGATATTTGCCGATACCTCAAAAAATTCTATGATACGATTATGATTTGATTCGATACAAGAGTATATCGATCGATAAATCGATATTATGATATTATATACCTATTTTAAACAACATCTACATTTTTATTAACTCACAAATGCAACCAAAATATATAACATGAACATTTATCTGAAATTTTCACGTCCTGTACCTCAATTGGGACATTCACAACAAAAAAATAGGGCAATAGCAGAAAATAAATACAAAGACACAAGTTCAATAAACAGTGCTTTTCAGGTTTTTCAGCTCAGTCTAAAATCTATTTTCAGGTACGCTACAGAAATGTAATAATCAAATGTAAAACAAGTGCATAGTCTTCAATGTATAAATTAAATATAGATTAATAATTTTTGATGTTACAAAGGTTATTTAGTCAGGAGCAGTGAGCACTTGTATTTTTCTTTGACAGCATTAGATTTATTATTAGTTTGCTTTCACTTTAAGAACGAAAGCACGGATTTAACTACTGATACACATGCCTTTTCTTTCTCAACTTTTTACATTAAGACATATGCCTAACCGACTGTGTTTACTAGGATATTCACCAAAACGCGCATTTTGAAGTAATTTTGCCTGTATTTATTCATCCATGCACAAAAAAGCGGAAGAGAGCTCAATTTAGTATT
>NW_015624552.1:69583-85963 GCF_001515625.1 Sinocyclocheilus rhinocerous | reverse complement strand
AGAAAACTTCTCACACAGCGCTCGACTGTTCCGCCAACAATCCAGAGCGTCTTTTATGCTCACCTTGTGCCTTCGGGCAGTCCTTATATCGAGTCCTGATACGTGAGTTTGAACGAGATGGACATTATGTGAAAATGTGTACAGTGCCAAAATAAAGATGCCTATTTATACTACAGATATCGATATTTTACGCGTGGCATCGATGCATCGTATCGTCAGACATCGTATCGATGTATCGATCCATATCGATTAATCGTTACACCCCTATTTCCAATTGCTGAGGTGACAACTCCTGGCCTGGATTACAGCAAAGGAACTAGAGTGGTACAGTGGTTGTTTGACGAGCTTTCGACGAGCTGCCGGGTGTCGAATCTCAATGATCAACACTGCAACACTGAGAATACAAGCCATCAGAAGTACCACCAATTTTCTGTAACTAATAATAAGCACCATGCCAAATAAGGAAAAAATAAAACTGATTTCCTTTGCCGTGTAGTACATCAGGCCAAGTGGTGCTGAAAGACTATGGAAATTTTTTTTTCCAATGAGGCCTTAAATTCCACAACACATGAGCCAGTGGTTCCAGCTCGAGCACTGCGGCTCATGGAGCGCAATGAATGATTGTGATGGAAACTCCAACGGTCTTCAGAAGAGACTAACTTCACATTGCAGGCTTAATGTTGATGACCTAGTTGAGGATGAAGAGGAACATATGCTCAGCTTTATACAATACCACATACCGGTCTCAATGACGGAGTTTCGTGAAGACTGTGGGTCAACTACTTCCAGCGGTAACTTTCTCCACTGGAAAGTCTTGGCTTTTCCAGTTTCGCTAGACAGCTTGTTAATGTTATCATGGATTCTTTTTCCAGATGACTCAAAAAAGGGGATGGTCACAATTCACATTTCGTAAGAAGTTCATGGTATGGAGACAGAGAGAGCCAACATATTCAATCGCACCTGATTTCAATACTTTTAAAAAGATAGTTCACCTAAATATCAAAACTCTGATGACATCTCCTTTTTAATGGTCATGAGTGAATGATGACTTCTCGTCCACCACCAGGAGATATTCATCGTGACCAGGGGCTGTTGAGCTCCAACAACAGATCATCACTAGTCCGTATGACTTATGAACTATATTCCAAGTCATCTCAAGTAGAGATGCACCGGTCGACTGGCCATAAATCAGAACCGGACAGTTTTTGCTCCAAACACACGATTGGCAACTGGCCGATTTTTAGATTTATTTTCGCTAATCTATATTCTGGAATTGCACACAAACTGCATTACAATCATTTCCCATACTATTATTTAGGGCTGGGTTTTGACACAAATTTCACGATTCGATTCGATTCTCCTTCACAAGCTTGCGATTCAATTCGATTACCGATTCGATTCAATTCAATATCGATTATTTTCGATACATATCAGGTACAGTACATGCCAAATTTTCTCAAGGAAAAAAAATCTCTCAACTAATGCTGTAAAATATACATGAGAGTCAGATGGTACTACATTACTATAATATTGAAGGTTAAAATTGACCGACCATTAACTGAAAACAGGCTAGAATAATTGATTCTTGGGATTTAAGAATCGATATCGTTCCGTAAAAATAAGAATCGATTAAAATCGAGATATCGATATTTTTTACCCAGCCCCACTATTATTTGTGTGTAAATATTATGAAGTCTGTAAACAGCTGTTAACAGAGGCCAGAGACGCTGAGGACGAACATAAAGAGGAGAAAATACTGTAGCAGACAGAGCAGCTCACTGTTGCTCGAAATATTGGATGTAAAATGTAAATACTGAATTGGGGGTAGGGGGTTAGGTGAATGTATCACTGAAGGGAATTGACTGTCTTCAGAAAAGTTTCAATGCTCCCTCTCCCAGTTTGATTCCGGTCAACTTACTGTCCTATCAAAATAAAAAGTATTATTAAAAAATTCATAAAATTATGAAAAAAACTATTTTTTCCACTTATCTCCATGTAAAGCCTGTTAAAGTAGTTTTTATAAGCGCACCGCTGCTTTGTTTACAGCGGTAACCAAGGAACCGTTGTATCGCCGCTCATTCAGCCCGGCTGTTGTTTTTATTTTGTGCAGGTGTTTTATGCGTCATTTCACAAAGCTAAAGTCAGACCATTCTGTTTTTGCTTTAAATCTTGAAATTATACAATCTAATTCAATTAAAAAAGCAACTGCTCATGCTATATGTATGTAGCATCTTTGTTTGGATTGTGATTGAAATTAAGTTGATGCCTCTGATTTTAAATGGCTACAGATATTTTTGTTGAAGGCCAGTTTGCCTGTTATAAAGCAAACAAACAAATTTGCTTAAAGAAAAAAAAAATCAGCCAATTTACTTATAAAAAAAATTGGAATTGGCCACGAATGGCCAAAATCACTAATCTCAAGCAATATGGACAAAAATTGTAGTTGCCTTTTATACCACTCTCAAATCTGAATATGCTCACATTTACATATGACACATCAGGATTGGTTATAAACCACTGCAGAAGACACTGACATCACTGATGTAAAACCTGGTGTGGTCTTGATGTGCCATATTTGATTATAAGTGGACATCAATGAGATTTGAATTTTTTTATTTTTTTTTGTGAATGACTTGAACTTCTTTCCCTCACAAAAAGCTAACAAATGGCTTCAGAAGTCATATGGACCTCTTTTATTTCATGATGCTTTTTTAAATTATTGAGCTTTGTGGAAAAGAGCTTCAACAACATTCTTTAAAAACTTTTCCACAGAAGAAAGTAAGTCATTTGCGTTTGGAAAGACGAGTAAATGATGCCAGATTATTTGGGTGACCTCAAATTGTAGGATAAGTAACTTCTGTTGTTTTAATTTTGGTGACATGTTGCATTCGTATCCGCAAGCTTTTCTTGCAAAACTCCTAGTGGTAGAAGTCAAACCACTTCAACCTTGTACAAATTAGTCAAGGCTGGAGCTTGCTTGATTTATGTCCATAATTAGCTGTATTCGTTAAGTCTCTGGCTTCTTTAATTGATGAACGCAATTATTCAGGCTCATTGGCCATTCAAAGTTCCTCTCTTTCCATCTCTCACCCTCCAAATCTCAGCAGAGGAGAGAAGACAGAGAACAAAAAAAAAGAATGTAGCGTCTCTCTCTTCTGATTGGTGCGATTGAGTAATGCAGCCCACCCAACGCTCATCCTTCATCATTTCACATGACTTCATTCACATGACAGCCCCCGTACGAGCCAATTAAAACATGGAGGAATTATGAGAGGATAATTGGCCATCTGAAGCCTGGTCTCTTTAAAACAGCTCAGAATTCAAAACCTTAAGGGCTCTGTTGAAGTGGAGCGCCAAAAATAAATAATAATAATTTTAAATAGCATTCAAAAATATTATATTATATATATTTAAAAGAATTAGGATAATACCTGGAATTTCCAATTAAAAATATCCAAACACACAGGACTTCTATAGACTAACCTAGTCATAAGCAAAAGCTTGTCAGAGCATATGGTGGACTGTAACATGAAAATGATTGGTCGGTAACACCTTTAAAGCAGACTCAATTAAGCATGGGAAGATTTTCTTTCGTTTTATACCAAAACAAAAAAAAGTCACAGAAGTCAACCATGATGTTTGTGTTCTGATGATGCTGAAACCCCAGAAGAAGAAATCCAAAAAATGGATGCTAGAGCACTTTAGGGCTTTTGTGCTTCAGCCAGTCATAAGAACAGACAATAGATAGTTGCACATCAGCGAGGGAGAGGGGCTGTAAGGCAATACGAGCACACATCACACACACACACATAATGCGCTGACGGAGGAATTCTCTTCCCCTGTTGTGATGCTTGACAATCTGAAAAGAGGCTGACATATTGGGTTTGACGAGAGCGTTCCCCAGACGCCGAGAACGTGCTGGAGCCAGGAGTGGAGGTGGATTAAGCAACTGCAAGAGAGATGGAGGAAAAAAAATATGTATCTTTCTGACAAGAGAAGGCAACAATAATAAGTCTTCATACTAAAAATCACCGTGACACAGATAGGCTCTATATTTCTGATGTAAAAAGGTCTATATTTCACACAACTGGTGAGCTGGTAGATGAACTCTTAAAAATAAAGGTGCTTCACGATGCCATAGAAGAACCTTTTTATCTAAATGGTTCCATAAAGAACCTTTAACATCTGAAGAGCCTTTACATTTCACAAAAGGTTCTTTGTGGTGAAAGAAGGTTCTTCAGATTATAAAAAGGTAAGAAAGAGATGGTTCTTTACAGAACCTTTGACTGAATGGTTCTTTGTGGAACCAAAAATGCTTCTTCTATGGCATCGCTGTGAAGAACCTCTTGAAGGAACTTTTATTTTTAAGAGTGTATACTCTTGTGCTTGGAAAAAAGAACGACTAAGTGATGCATGCCTAAGCGTGAATGGCAAAGACTTTAACCACAGTGGGTGTGATCACACCAACAGAGCAAAACAGCGGGATTCAGGAAATAAAAAGGTCATTCAAAATCTCCATAATGAAACTGATTTTTACCGATTAAAGTTTAAACCTTTCAAGACAGACCTTTCAAAAACCTTTCAGGATTTTTACGTTTTTGAATGACCTGCTCACCGAGGCTGCATTTATTTGATGAAAAATACAGTAAAAACAATAATAATGTAAATATATAAAATTATATATATATATAACAATTGATTATTTTAATATGTAATTAAATATTGTGATGCCAAAGCTGAATTTTCAGCATCATTACTCCAGTCGTCGGTGTCATAGGATCCTTCAGAAATCCTTCTAATATGCTGATTTGCTGCTCTAGTAACATGTCTTATTATTATAATTATCATTATTATTATCAATATTGAAAACAGTTGTGCTGCTTAAAAATTTTTTTGCAGACTGTCAAACATTCTTTGAAGAATAGAAAGTTCGAAAGAACAGCATATATTTGAACCACGTAAACAGGAATTGTGTTGTCATGAATAAAAACGTATTAAATTATATATCTAATTAGTACTAATTACTAATTGGTTAGCACTATGCTAAGCTATAGGCTGAACAAAACAAGCTAACAAAGAAACAATTTTTATTTTTACCATCTATATGTAACAATTAAAAAAAAAAGAATAGTCATAATAACAGTTACAAAAAACTATTTTATAGAACTTATAATCAGCCCTGAAAATAGTATCCATTAACAGTTCTTTCAGCCAATCCAATTGCTTTGGGAGATGACTTGATAATAGATCAAAGCTAATGGTAGCATTGCTTTTTTTGTCTTTATATGTCATTTGGAACATGTTTATTGCCTGCACTCATGGATATAAAGTAACCAATATTGGAAGATACGATTTTGGATGGAACGAAAAAGCATAAAAAGTGAAAATCATTACTTAGTAATGCTTTATGGTAGAAGTACCTTATTCATTCTCTCATACAGTAAGTGCACTCTGTCTTCCTTTGTTTCAAATGAAATGTTGTGATTAATATTGGAGCTGGTTGGTTGGGTTCAAGTCTTAGAATGCTTTATTGATTGTTTTGAAATCCTTATGGAGAAAATGAATGAGAAAAACACTCCCAGAACCAAGGCCTTAAAAAAGCGTGCGCTCACTGTTGAACTTAATTCGCTGTTTACTTTAAAACCCCTCTTTAAACAAATCATTGCAACATAATCAAACATTTGACATTTTTAATGATACAATAACATAGGCACTGGCTGAACACTGCATGACTCCATTAACATTCTGGACCAGATCTACTTTATAACATAATAGGGATGTGCAATACGACATCTATCAACAAAGAAATAGACCAATTGCCTAATTGACTTAAAGAAGCCCTGAATAATTATGCTGGTTTTGGGCTCACCTGACCAGATTACACACGTTTCTTACTGTATGCTTACAATGCAAGCCTCTTTTGTTTTTCTTATAAAAATAAGGTTTAACTACTTTTTAATTAAAAATGGCCAAATCATGGTGGGATGCTCAAGAAACAAAAGACAGGATGCAATAGCCAGAGATATCTGAAAGCTTGAAAGGGGCTTTGCAATTTAAAAATGCAAATTTTCCCAAGAGGGTTTAACTGTCTCACATCTAAAGCACAGCACGCTGGTGGCACGCTAATTAAAGCACAACTGCTAAAAACATCAAAACTAAAACTAAAAAATAAACTAGTCAAACTCACTAATCTATTTGGTTGTTGTATGACTAGTCATGGCGACGCATCCCTATTATACAATAGTAAAACTATGAAAGACATCGATAAAACAGTAGAGACAGAGACAGTCAGATCATTACAGCAAGTGTGTGTGCATCTGTGTGTGTGTTTAGAGGGAGAAATGAATGAAGCTGCCTCCCTTCTAAGACACACAGATAAAACGAAACAACAAAAGATTACTTTATCCGCACTGCGTGATAATGAGAAATGCTCTGTGTGTCTGTACGAGGAACCGGACTGACAGAGTTGTGTGAGAGAGAGAGAAAGGATGTCAGATCTCCCATCACCTCATCATATCTCATCTTATCAGTGGTAGCATCAAAGAGCTGTCTGATAGAGCATGTAAAATTGCTACCATCACATATACAGTGGGTACGGAAAGTATTCAGACCCCCTTAAATTTTTCACTCTTTGTTATATTGCAGCCATTTGCTAAAATCATTTAAGTTAATTTTTTTTCCTCATTAATGTACACACAGCACCCCATCAAAAATGTCAACAATTCTGTGTTTTTCTGTCAATATGGGGTGCTGTGTGTACATTAATGAGGAAAAAAAATTAACTTAAATGATTTTAGCAAATGGCTGCAATATAACAAAGAGTGAAAAATTTAAGGGGGTCTGAATACTTTCCGTACCCACTGTACACACACGCCACTGTGTGCAGCTCCCATTCACAGCCCATTAAACAGTGAAGTGTGACAGTGGCTTTCTGTTGTGGCTGATGTCAGTGCTTCAGTTGACAGCAGTGATAGGAGATGTCTATGGCTGATCAGACTCGCTCAGCAGGTGGCCTGTCAAAGTCATCCCCGCCATCATTTCTCACCCAGAACGTCTGAGAGCGGAGCTTCAACCTGCACACTGAGCTCTGTGGTAAAGGAAATGGGCTTTAAACACACTGCACCCCATGTGAGGAAGTCCATAGGAACACAATTTTATTGCAATTGTTATTTTTCCTCCACTAGTGGCACAAAATGGAATTGCAATTGCACTTGTTTGAGCAGCCCTACTGGGCTGGGCATAACAACAGGCTGTTGTCCAATGTTGTTTAGACACCAATGATTATGAAAATCAGTCATATAGGTTTAAATTTAATGAAGATTTCCATTAGCCCTCCTCCTCAGACTCGACACTCACGCGGGTTGCCAGATTGAGGACACACAACTGTAATGAGTGCAACTGACAATGAAAGGCGATGAGCCTTACACTGAAAGTTGATGAGTTAATTTATGCATGTTTTAATGTGCTTCTGGTCATGGATGGTGAGGCTTTTTAGGTTGGGTAGAATCTGAGATCTCTGACCTAGTTCATTTGCTGGCTTCCATGGCTGTAATACGCTGTGTTTTCCTCTAACTGGCAACCTGGGGTGTCGAAACACTATTGGGTAAATTGGCAGTGGACGGAATCTCACAGACCAAAACAAAATCAGACATTCTGACATGGAACGCACATTTCAAGTAGGGCTGCACGATAAATCGCATGCAATATTTAACGCGCATCTTATCAGTAAAGCCGGTTCTGTAATCAGCGGTAAATCTCCATCACCTGCGGGCTTTCACATGGAGCAGCATTAACTACACAGAGCCGTTGTTCACTGACGAGCTGCGCAAAAAATCGCGCGAATATGAACGTGGTTTTGTGAACAACGGCTCTGTGTAGTTAATGCTGCTCCATGTGAAAGCCCGCACGTGATGGAGATTTACCGCTGATTACAGAACCGGCTTTACTGATAAGATGCGCATTAAATATAGCATGCGATTTATCGTGCAGCCCTAATTTCAAGGTAGAATAACTATCTGTAGCATTGTTTTACTATGTTTACAAAAAAGCAGCGGCTAGTGACCGGGCTAGTGACAACCATACAAGGTAGCTATATTGCTGAGCAGGAACAGCACTGAGTTTTTTTGTTTTTTAGGTGGCATCATGCCAGCTGCGGGCGTCGTCTGCTGTCTGGTAACAATTGCCGGGAGTCTAGTGATGGGAGACACTGCTGATGAACTACATCCTGCGGTGCACGTTCCATTCTTCACCCAAATCAAAGGTGGAAGTACCATCTGTCTTCCAAATATGTTTTGTCTTGTAGCCACATAACGACCATATTCTAGGTTTGTTTTCCAAAGAGACAAGAGCTCTAATAGGCAAAGTATACTTCATTTTCCAAGTTCCGCTCTACCTCGCGAATGGTTGAGCATACAAGCCATTTAAAAGTATACTTTATAGGTCATAAGCATATATGGACGATAGTGGACCTTTGGATGTTTTTGAGCGCTCAAATCATTCACAAATGCACACACAAAAAGCAGTCTGCAATTGGATAGATGATGGATATTACAACATTCAGACTGTCCGTGAGTGGAATGGAAAGTACAATTTCAGCTTTAATACAGGATAAAAAAAAACATCAGTTAGAACGGGTTCCTCTGATATCTAAAAGAAAATATGTTGAATGAATGTTAACTTTTATCATTGAGACGATGCTTTTTAAAAAATAAAGCAATGTTTGTCTCTGATGTGGATTTGACAGATAAACTTGAATGTCTTTTGGTAAAGTACAAATCTGCACACATACTAGAGGTTTTGATGTGAACTTGGGTTCAAAATGGCTCAATGATGTTAATTTTTTGTTTGGATCTATTAATTTAGTCAAAAATATGTGATTCATACATACAATGACTAGAATGAACCTATTCTATGATGAACATGTTTTTAATTTTGGAATTAAAATTTAATCCGATTAATTCTTTTTTATTTATTTATTTTTAGGCATAGCGTACATTTAAGGTGTTTACTGTGCTGATATTATATAATGAAAAAACACTCATTAAAAGGGTGAAATTCCTGAAAGAAGAAGAAAAAAAAAGAGTAGCCTGGCATAATCTCTTTTTTCTAATATTTTCTCAATTTGTTAAAATATAATAAATATTTTAAAAAATAAATATTGTCCACCAAATCAAAATCATGTAGTGCAACCAATAAATTCATGCGGTACAACAATTGTGCATGAAAAAATTACATTGAAACGACCATGAAGACCATGATATTTTAAGATCATAAAGTATATTAAAACATCAGATAATTTGTCAGCGGCAATAGCCTCGTGGGCAGCATGCCGACATGTAGCTCCGTTGCGCATCGGGCGTCCCGAGTTCGAGTCCCGGCTCACGGACCTTTCCCGATCATGTCCCCCATTCTCTCTCCCACTTCACTTCCTGTCCACTTACTGCCCTATCAAAATAAAGGCATATATTGCCAAAAATAATCAGAAAATGTTATATTTTTATGACATGACATGGTTATTTTTTTTATTATATGTAGGCTATGTGTTTTAAATGTTTGTATACGTGGTTACATCCGGGCACTGTGTTGAAAGGGGCCCACTAAGGAGCTAGAAGGCAGTGATTCCTAACTCTGTTCCTGAAACCCTCAAACAATGCACATTTTCAGTGTCTCCTTTATGTGACACACCCATTTCAGGTCTTGGAGTCTCTTCTAACGAGCTGATGACCTGAATAAGGAGTGTTTGATTAGGAAGGCATACAAAATGTACACTGTTGGGGGCGCTTCAGGAACAGGTTTGGGAACCACTGCACTATGGTAGACCCTACTCATCGGGCTCAGGGGAGAAGGGGCCAACTCAAACCAATTTTGGGCTTTGCGAATTTTAGCGACAGTACTGTATCATAGGCATCTGAAGCACATGCATATTCCTGAGAGGCTAGATTTTATTCTGCCCCAGAGCAACACAGAAATAAACGGATGAAAGGAAACAGAGATGGAGGCGAGCACACTTCAACTGCATGGCGCACTCCAGCTCGGCTGCTCTGGGACTCGATACTGCAACGAAAGGGGGCTTCTGTGTGCACACTAACATTCGAGAGCTTCCCCTCTGTGATCCTCAAATCCGATCTTTGTTAAAAGCAGACATTAATCTTTCATTTCCTGTCAAAAGTCAAGAGGTCCGGAGAGTAAAGCTACAGCAAGACAAAGCTCCAGGGTCTCACTGGCTGAACGACTTCCTTGTCAAGGTCTTGGCTTGAGAGAGCGGCTAGCGTTTGGGGTTCAAGCGACCGTACAAGGAACGATGGCCCGTTGGTTTTATATCTCCCCAGACAGTCTGCAGAAGGTCACAGCTGGAGCATGTTTCCACTGGCATTTTAGCTTCAGTGGCGTTTTCTTTGACAGAGAGTCATCCATCAACGGCGGACCACAATTCCCTTATCATCAATTAACAAAACAAGACTGTTTGAAACCCAAATTAAAAAAAGAATTGGATCCACTGAACCAATTAGCAATGTAATATGGGCAATGAGAGCGCCTGAAGGCACGAAAGAGCTTTCAGATTATCTTTCCTTATTGACAAGCTGTAATGGGACAGCTCGTCATTTATGCGGAAACATAGGGATGGGTCAACGAATAGTCTATTAGTAAGGCTGACTAGTTTTTGTCTTACATTTTAATTTTTATATTTAAGCGGTAGTGTGAGAGCGCTACAGCCATACACGTTCATATTCGGCAATTGTCGCATCTCACGTTGTTATTTGACACCAAACGTGCCGAGTTAAAAATAGTTCAAAATCTGTATTCTATTCCATTTAATTGTGCTCCACCTAGCTAGCCTTAAACACAAAGCTTACTAATAAACGGGGCTGAACCCAGCCTTATATCATGGTGGGAGAATTACTTAAGACGAATGGGATGACTAGTCGTTCAGACGATCCACCGACTAGTTGATTTTGTAACTACCTTGTTTTGCAAATCTCTAACGAATGAAAATGAAAGGACAGATAAAAGATTTCGACAAAACATAAAAGGGCTTGGTGTTTCGTCTCTCACGCAAGCAGTGACTAATGTATGCGTCTATGGAGCGAGTGAGACACAGTAGACAACGGCAAGGCTGTGCTTGATTTGATGAGCTGTTGATGAGAGCAGCCTGGATCCCTGTAGAGGCTTCAGAGAGAAAACGAGTGCGAGACGCACACACACAGCCGAGTTAGGCCTCGATCTATCCTTCACTTCCTCCCCGAAGAGCAACTTCAGCCAATCGCGTCGCAGATTCCCATCCCCCCTAACGTCCCCTGCCAACGGCTCAGCCAATCAGAGCTCTCTCTCATCTGCCTCATCAGCACGGCCCTGGCGCCTCTCTCCCCTCCCTCATTTTCCATCCCCTACGTGCTCGTTCTAATTATGGAGAACAAGTTGTGGAGCACGGAGAGAGGGAGTGGAATCAAAGGAGCACGGGAAGACAGAGTGGAGCGAAGGAGAGGAACGTCAGAATGGTGGGGGAGAGGGCCGCATTGACAGGATACAGATCAGCCTGCAGGGCTCGGGGATAAACAACGATTCTTTCAAGCTCTCAGTAAATTAGAGCGCTGCAGAACGGCAGTGAGAGTGAGTCGGCCGTGTCTGCCTTACTGCAGCTGTGTTATTGCGGGAAAGGCACAATCCTCCCCTTACAAGCAGTCTGTGACAAGAGGACAGGCAAAAACGAATGAAGGGTAGACAGCAGGACTAAAATGAGAGCAGGTAAAGATAGAGAGCTGCTTTTTTGAGTGGAAATGATCAAACCAAGCAGAGATCAGTGAAGCACCACAGTGATACAGCAGAAGCCTTTGTGAATCCCTAAAACCTAGCTGCCTACGTAGGCAGAATTTTAAGGCATCAGTCATGCCCCCAATACGAAGTCTGTTCCAAAAAGTAGATACTTTCTTTGGACAAATCGTAAGACAGCTTCACATGTATCCTTTGTGAAGAAGGCAATCAAAGAATGTACTGCGTCAAGCTCAGTTTAAAAAAAAAGAATGGCAGACAAAGTGAGAAAGGTTTATTACACATAATGTGTTGTGTTTTTAGCTTAGCAACATGCTAAATCAAACCCTGGTGGAAAAAACTGCTTTAAAGTCGGCATGAAACGGAAGTTGAGATTGTCCTTTTTTTCCTATTGTGACGTATATCCGAGTGAAACAACTACTGAAATGAGACAAAATGCAGGGCGGGGCTTGATTTCATCCTTCGGGGATTGATTGGATCGTTGGAATTTGGGCGTTGCTAACAAAATGAAGGCAGAAACGAGACAGACCCCGATAGTCCCGCCCTGACGCCATAGAACATGACAGGAAGAGAAGAGAAGTCGTTTCGAGGGGGGAGGGAAGGTTAACGAATTTGATTAAAGATTATGAGGGCACATGAATTTTGTGCACAGATAAATCTTTTATAATAAACACTACAATATTACATATATAAATAAGAATTGTAAATTTTTATTTCATGGCGACTTTAAAGTCCGCGTGAACTGGAAGTTGCTGCCGACTTCATTTCAGTATGGTGACGTATTACCAACCGAAACGGAATATTGAATAGAGGGCGGGGTTTTATTTTTAAGCTCCTCCTCTCATCCCTCACTCGCAGCAAACTAGCGGTTGGAGGGGCGTGGTTAAGTATATTCTGCCCAAGCCGTCAAACTGACATTATCAGAGAAGGAATGCCATTCCAGAGTGGAAGCAAATTATCAGATTTTGATTATAGATTACCAAGAGAAACTATTTTTTTCAGTGGATTAATTTAGCACAGATTAATTGTTCACTTTAAGACTAGCAATGTGCGCTAACATAATAAATATTGTAGATTTTGATTTAAATCAGCTGATTTGCTGGTGCAGGCTGGTTTCCACTGGTCTAGTTTGATGGTTTTAGAGTAATTTTAAGGGCAATTGTCAGCTGGTGAGTTTAGAAGACTTAACACAGCTTATACCGTCCCATTCGTGTGAGAAACACAATTTGTATGACGCAAATTCCTGTCCATGTAGGACGTTCCAAAACGGTCACTTATGAGCTTATATTTCAGTTTGGATGCTGCCATAGAAGACAGCTCACTAGGTTTTAGAACAAACCTTTTTTTTTTTTCCCCTTCCAACCCAGATTCAGTCGTGCTCTGCCTCCCTCTTATTTATGGTTCTGAATATTCAGCTTCTGAAAGCCATGCTGAGCTCTCATCTGTCTTCCCAGCTTTTTCTCATTAACCGCTCGAAGGTCTCCACTCCGACTCTCATATAAACATTAGTTGGCCAGACTGGTTGCAATTCAAGGAGGCACATCTCTGGTCTTAAAAAAGCTCATGACACAGAAGTGGTCAATAAAGGAAAAGAGTGATGAAAACACACACAGAGTCTATGCTGTTTCTGTTTATTGTACTTAGATTGAAAGGAATGAGGAGAAAAGATGGATTGAGGCCAAGAATTAGGGCTTCCATCATATATCAACCTGTAATCTTTTGCTTTCTGGGACTTGTCTATAATCTGTGATTCTGATTGGCTGACAAACGTTCTAAGGTGTTAATTTTCTACATCTGCACGCCAATTTAGTACTCCATAAACACATAGGAGTCACATTCTTTCATTGCTGACCACTTGTGATCAAGCCACCCAAGACAGATGTTAAAGGACCAGGTGTAAAAAGGACCATAAGGATACTTACATGTTAAGGAGGTGAGTTTACTACGCAAAACTTCCACTGGAGCCATTCCTTGAGACAAAAAAAGTATTTCTGTGGTAGAAATAAACCGAAGCCCTCAAGCATTTTCTAGGATGAGAAAGCATACTGGTCCTGTGAGGAACATGACAACAACAATGATCCTTAAAAAACACTGTGATTTATTTTTTTTTACAATCCTGGACATTTACAGCTGGTGGTGGAACGTATTCTTCACATGTGGAATAACAGCAAGGCAGCGGGATGAAAGCCATCAGCTGAACAAGTAAATCCACAAGAAAAATGCAATCATTAAAATTCCCACCCACGGTTCCTTGTGATATGAAGCAGGCTAAGATTTTGAATAAATCTGACTATCACAGAGGAAGCAAAAATGTATTTACTACAGATCCATAAGGTTAATGATTGTTATGTTACTATGATGAAACAACTCTGAAAAGGCACACCGTAAGTGTAACAAGAGGTGTTTCCTGTAGCTACCGGAGTGCAACCAGGCTATGAGAAAAATATGATAAAATATGATGACAATAACAATAATAATAATAAAAAGTGAATAGTAGTAATTTTATTTCACAATAATGATATTTTTTACACTATAATTATTTTTTTTATAATAAAGGTAAGATAAAAGTTTAGATGTCTCACAGTATCAGTACAAATCAAAATAAAAAATCTAAGTAAACCAGTTAACCTCAGTAATGCACCTGGTCACTTTATCTGGGTCAACCCTCTACATTGCGAGTAAATCACTCCCATATGTGACTAAATCTTCACTCTGGGCGACTAAATATTGTCTATCGTTAGCCAGGGGCTAATAAATTCTTAGATTTTACTCGCCAGTGTGTGTGAGAGAGGCTAATTACAAGTTTAGCACAGATATATTTTCACTCACTGAACACTCTAGTGGGCAGAACTAATGCAATCTCATTGGCTGGCGCTCATCTATTATCATCCATTTCAGCAAATCAGTTCGAGCGAATGCTGACAACATGATTAATATTCATGAACCCAGCAGCTCATCAATCCTTAGTGCGTTGTATATTGTTAGTATAGTAGTAGAATTAGTAGTAGTACTATCTTTTAATAATAATTACTATTATCTATTACTATCTTTTTTTTTTTACAGAAACCCTGAATGACCAACAATATCTTAAGCATCAACACCAGTTCTAAGGGTTAGGGTAAAATAGTGTTTAGTATATCAGTCTGGCGAGTAAACTAAAAAATGTCCTAGCCAATGGCGATTATATTGCCAAGGTGTGCGTAGAGGTTTGTGGGTGAACTTAGCCTTACAGATTTTCAATTCAAAAGTCAAAAGCCACCCGACTCGTCCGTGACCTTCAGTATACCAGATGAACACAGGAGCAAACCTGTGATCCCATGATTCTATAAGCTAGAGAAGAGCATCCTCCATCATCCCTGAGAGCTTTTTCTAAACCCAACTCCTCCAATAGAAAAGGCAAGAAAGAAGGAAGAATTGACTAGGAGAGACCAAAAGGGGTCTAATTACGTCTGCAAGGTCCAGCACATGTTTATTTGATTAATCTTTTAAAAGGAAGTGCTTGATTAAATAAATAGAGGCCAGGAAACGCATTTCAAATTCTCTTTAATGGAAGATGATGAAAAAGCCCACGGCTCGAGGCAGAGCGCGCAAAACCTACCACGAGAGAAACGCAGGCCATCAATCTCGCTCTCGCTCATACGCATTTCACCTCTTAATGTTTTCCCCAACTGCAATGCACTGAAGATCTGAACGCAAGCAGAGAGAGACTTTGAAAGCGTCAGGTAAAAAGGGATAAACTGTAAAGTGTTTCCCGCCAGCCCATAATACCCAAGGCACGTAAAAGAGGTTTAAAAAATAAAGCAGAACACCAAAGCAATATTTGTTCAGAAAGATGGCACAGGGGGAGACATCAATAAAATGTGTGTGTAAGTGTGTGCATGCAGCTCCGCCGCTGAGACAAAGCCATTTACGATTACAGCAACACAAGGGCTGCCAAAGAAACAGCGTTTTACCCTTCACAGAAGTGAGCGTTGAGCAAACTGCAGGTGACAGAAGCTTTGATACACAGATAAACAGCACTGAGGTTGTTCCTATAGCCTCCCTCTCTCTCCAAGATGATGAGCTCTTACAGATGTGTAATATTTCTCTCATAGACGCATCTCGGCAGCTGACACACTTCATCATACTAACAGAGATGGCCAAAAGTGTGTATCAGTGTTTCCTTTAGAATAAAATAATCAGTTTGACCAATCATTTTTTTTGTTACCAATATTCACAAAGAATAGCTATATCAACAGTAGGGCTGGGTTTTGACACAAATTTCACGATTCGATTCGATTCTCATTCACAAGCTTGCGATTCGATTCAATATCGATTATTTTGGATATATATCAGGTACAGTACATGCCAAATTTTCTCAAGGAGAAAAAAATCTCTCAACTAATGCTGTAAAATATACATGAGAGTCAGTTGGTACTACATTACTATAATATTGAAGGTTAAAATTTACTGATTTGTGAAAATTTTTTACAATTTTTTTCTAAGGTAAATGTGACGTTATGTGACATTGTTTACAAGCCGTTATATTGACGTCTTTGCACAGCTGAACCACTGATTGAGCGATTACATGAGACAGGATACGGATTGTAAAGTTGTACTCTTTCTTTTAACTTA
>NW_015624552.1:62909-68539 GCF_001515625.1 Sinocyclocheilus rhinocerous | reverse complement strand
ATGTGGAGGAGATGATCAGTTCACGTGCGCCTCGCGCTGCTGCGTCTGTTGAACTGAGGCGCTGCGCTACAGCGATCTGTCACTCCAGATTAAGCCAAAACGGCATTAATTGTTTGAATACTGTAATACAATGGACAGAATTTGAAATCTGAGACTTTGTTTAATATTAAAAGTACCAAAGCACACTGCTTATTGCGATATATTGGATGGGAGGTGCGCTTCAACATTCCGTCCATTAACTGAAAACAGGCTAGACTAATCGATTCTTGGGATTAAAGAATCGATATCGTTCCGTAAAAATGAGAATCGATTAATATCGAGATATCGGTATTTTTTACCCAGCCCTAATCAACAGTATTCATAGGTAAAGTAACTTATTTTATGCATTGCTTGAATAATTACTTGACTTTTGTTTTTTTAATTTAGCAGATGGTTTTATCCAAAGCAGTGAACATCAAAAGAAATGTGTTATTTTTAAATAACATTCAAGTCTAATCAATATATATTTATATACTTTTCACAATGGACAGAGTTTTAAAGCAACTTCACAGAAAAATAATGCCGCAATAATGTCTGAAATGACCATTAGATGGTTAATTAAAATTAAATTATGCCGTGTATGCAGTGTATTTGTCTGTAAAATCCATTGCGAAATCTAGTCACATTACCCAAAACAAAGACTGAAAAAACCTTGCATTAGTTTAATGGTATAAATGACAAGAATAACATTAGCAAATTATAAATAATATTACAAATAATTTTGTATTTTAGAATGATATTATAAATTATAATTATTAATTATATTATAAAAAAAAAAAATTTAGTAAATTATTACAATTAAAGTATAATGAACCTTTAGATACTGTGTCTAAAAGCTGGAAACAATAACATAAAACTGTTTCTATTTTTAACTTTCAGACCAGCAGAGAATTGTTGATCAACTGCCTTCTGCAGAATACAAAACATATTTTGAAAAATGTTAGTAACCAACCAGTTTTATAATGATTGACTTTGTATGGACAAAAAATATGTATGGAAAGAATTTTCATTTTTGGGTGAAATGTCCCTTGATTTGTTTCAAACCTGCACTGAAGACTATGCAAATCAATTAAGTAGATTTTATCATTAATTCTTTTTGCAATATTTTTCATCTCTTTTTGCATGTTTACTTGAACTCCTGATGCTTTATGTTTAAAAACTTCAAGCACTGAAATCTTCATTTGTGTCTTTTTTGTTTTCTTTGTTCTTTATAAATTCTTCATGCTTGAAAAAAGACATACTTTACTAATAATTACATTTAACTCTTAAAGTCCCCATGAAATCAAAATTAAAGTTTTTTGGGTGTTAGTATCAATATGTTAGTCTTAAGGTTATCTATAAGGCAGTGTGCTCCAAAACAGTGACAAAATTCGCATTTAGAAGATATAAGCATTCAAAGCTTGCAGTTCGTCACTTCCGCCAAAACGGCTCAACGATTTTTTTGACGTCACATCGTACTTCAGCTTCTCATGAAACTTTCTGTCCAGAGTCGGCGCAGACCACAAAATGTATCGGAGCTATTTGAATTCTACACAGAATGCTAGATTTTTTAGCAATATGGATGAGATTGTGGCTGGCATACCCTGTCAAATGCGGCTTTACGGAGCTCAACGGCTCTGAACGGCTCTAGCCCAAGCTGTGATATAAACGAACGCTATTGGCTATTTTAAAAAGGGGCGGGGCTGCTTGATATGTCCCGCCCTGTCTTCCTGTTTCAGTTAAAATGATGTCAACACATAGAGTAACGCTGCGTGTTTCTAAGCATTTCAGGGGACCTTTAAAATGACAAAGTGAGATAAATATCTTTCTCTCTGTCTCCCTCTTTCTCTCTCTTGCTATTTAATAAACACTTTGAAAGTGGAAAATTGTGCTATGCTTTCAATGTATGGGACATCTCGACTTCCACTCTAAGAATTTATTATTAGACACAATATCAAGGATGGTAAATCAATCTGACAGGACAGGATGTGAAGTAAACAGTTAAAAAGACACCTTTGATGACCGAAAGAGTGAAGAAGACTGAGAAGTTGCCATAAATCCAGACACAAAACCCCACTGAGAAGAAAAATGTCAGCATCATCAAGAGCCTCTACTGGCACAGAAGCACCCAAACAAGGTCAGCTCATCAGCAGGGGTCTGTGCTGCCATAAAAATCGACAAAGCGGATGAAGTTCACCTCCAGGATCTTGAGCAGGGTCTTCATAAAGCTCTCAGAGAGCGACAGACTGGAGGGCAGTTAACGCTTTGAAGGACAAACACATTCAGACAGCGAGACTGGATTATCTCTCCTGGAGGAAGTTAACTGCTGCATTTACACTTCAAGGTTTAAAGCACAGAGCCCATATTTTGACACATTTGTTTAGATGTAGGATCGCCTAGCAGATATCAGATACATATTGGATTTTTAAACCACATTTGAAAGTCATAGGGTGACAGAGTAAATGCGGCCCACAAGGGGGTTCAGTGCTAAAGCCCCTCTGCTCCCAAGGTTTGATATATCAACCACAAATGCCTGAAAATAGAAAACAAAGGAGGAAACCGCAGCTACATCAGTTACAAATGATTCAGGAGTATCTGGACATGTTTACCCCAGCAGCAGTGCCACAATGCGATAGCCATCACAATTAATATCATCAAAGACACGACTCTCACAGCCACTCACGACTCGTGTGACGTTGCACAATGAGTGAAAAAGTTAAGATTAGCAGAAGATTTTTCACTGTCTGTATTGCTTGTCTGTGTTTGCAGCGTTCTAGGCAGGCTGTCAGCCTGTGGGTTAGTTGTTAATGCAAGCAACATTGATATTTGAGTGAGTCATTGAATCATTCACTCAACCAGTTTGTTCAAACTGATTTAAGAACAAAATAAGTGACTGCCTTTATGGTTGAGTCACTGAATTATTCGCTCAACCAATTCATTCAAAAACACTGATTCATTTAGGAACACGCCTGCGGATGATTCTGTTTGGAAATATTTTTCTTTGCGGATAAAAAAATGGACAAAATAATTTGCGCCTAAAATGTCGTTTACTTAGTATTATCTTCCTGTTCATTGATACTGTAAAAACAATACCACAAAAAAATACTGCACAAACTACACTGTGACATGTGAGATGTTTTTAGATTTCTGGATGTAGCACACATTTTCAAGGCTGTTTCCCCATTTCAAAGGGTACTTTATATGAGAGGTTAAAAGCTCCAAATCTCCAAGGGCAAATGTAGCCACATTGAAGGCCACATTAACTTACAATATCATATCTTTTAAAATGTTTACTGCAAAAAAAAATTTTCAAAGACTTTTTACAGTTAGGAAGCATGACAACGGATTATGCCGTGCAAAGCTCACACTGTTTTTGGTGCCAGCAAGGTGGATTACTTTATGCTTACATAAATAAAGAGACAATGAGCCAAATGTGTTTAAAAAAACATGTCAGATTTCATGGGGATTCCACAATTAGGAGCACGACCAGGTGTAGAAGACCAAAGGGCAAATTTCCCCCAGCTCCAAAACATTCTCCAAAATGCTCACATGTAATTTTTTTATTATTGCCATAACACTGATCCTGCTTCTATTTTCAATTTCATTGTAGGAATAATTCAGTAAAACATCAGTTCATATTTATGGGCTGGCTGTTTGTCATTATATTGCCACGGTAACACCATCACCAGAGACCAGACCCAGGACTTCATAGACAAAAAAAAAAATTGAGTTTAGCAGTTTGCCATCTTCCATTGTTAGGTCAAACAAAGCAGAAGCGGACTTTTTTTTTGTAAATTGAGGTTGTGAAGGATAGAAGTACAGCCTAGGCTGAAAAATATGTTCTCTGTGGTCTTGGGTCACATCTAATTTCCAACCCATGTTTTCTGAAGGTTTTTCCACTAGATTTTTTTATTTCATTTGTGTAGTTCAGGCTACATGAACATCTGTTTCTTTGTCCTTTTCTTCCACTGATCTGGTGTAGTACTTTACTGTGTCAGAGACGCTTTGAGATAATTATCCAAACGCACACACAGAGGGCAGACTGGACGTTCATTCTGCTGTTATTCTCTTTGTCCTTGGCTGAGAGTTCACTGGGCTATTGTGTCAGACACATCTAAAAATAGGTCTGCCGGCATGATACCAGCAGCCGCCTGGGGCTTTTAAACAACATTACCTCAGTCGTCAAACCCCTGCGGGAAACCCATAATGACAGCACCAGAGACTGCAGTTCCACTCGTTTAAATACCCATGCAGCATCTTCTGACTCTCTGCTCACTGGACACATAAGAGCTTTATGAGGGCAGCAGGGCTGGATGACTAGTTTTAGGAAATGGATGGTCACTGAAATTCCTTTAGCAATCTAGAAATCCTCATAAATTATTTGATCCTTGAGAATATCTTGATGGATCAGTGAAGAAAGACAACATCACACTGTAAGGCAGGGGTCGCCAACTGGCAGAATCCGGTCCGAATCTGTACCGTGAAGCCTTTTGACATAATGAAATAAATAAATGCCAGACGCTATGTTCTAATAAAATCAAATTTATATCAAGCACATCAAGGTCAGCTCAGTAGAGCCGCTTAGGTCCTACAGTGCCACGGGTTGCTACTACAGTTAACTGTTGATACGTTTAGATGTACAGTCGTGCGTGCAGTGAAGAAAGCAGAAAGTGGCGGGCAGACAGATGAAACTTTCAGTGAGTGAAAAACAATTCTCAAAAATTATGAAAGTTCACTGGTCCTTAAAAAGTCTTAAATTTAGTTGCATCAAATTTAAGGCCTAAAATGGTACAAGAAATCTTATGATTTCAGGAGGTCAGATGGAAAGACAAGAATTGCGAAATGGCTGAATGTGACGATTAAACTTCAAAAGGCGTTGATTTCATTAAATAAATATGAGTACTGCGGTCAGATGCTGTGCTGCTTTGTGTACTGCCGTTACCGGGGAAACCGCTATATTTCTGACGGTCTGACAGCGCCACCTGCTGGCAGAGAATGAATTTACATTTTCAATAAGCCCATCTGCTGTTTTTGTTCAGACCCAATCAACCCATGTTTTTACGCAGCAAACACGGAGAGCTGTAAATGTGAACTGGTGGATCGACAAGAAGATAATGCATTATAAAAATAGAAACAATTAAGAAGACTGTAAAATATATTTATATGTTATTTAATTAATATAATAGTTAAAGGTGCAATATGTAAGATTTTTTTATTAAAATATCCAAAAACCACTAGAACAGTGTTATATATTTTGCTGACTTGTGTACTTACATGATCCGAAATGTTTCGAAGAATGTTTAAATCCAGAGAAATAAGCAATTTTAACTAGTGACACGGACCGTGTCTATAGTGTCATTGTGTCGCCTGCCAATGACGTCATACACTATCGATTTCCGGTTTTGTTTTGTAGAAAACATGGAAACACCAAAGACGCTTTAATATGTTCTGCGTTTTATTAGATAGGTGACGACTGCACAGAGTAGCATTATAACAGAACTTTCAAACGTATCTAGTATGATAAAACAGCGCTGCTTTACCCCACATACGCACGACCGGACACAGTCGACTGTGGCATAATAAAAGCTCCGCTGCTTTCGAACCGTGTGTCA
>NW_015624552.1:46702-54444 GCF_001515625.1 Sinocyclocheilus rhinocerous | reverse complement strand
GACCGCACAGAGTAGCATTATAACAGAACTTTCAAACGTATCTAGTATGATAAAACAGCGCTGCTTTACCCCACATACGCACGACCGGACACAGTCGACTGTGGCATGACAGACCAGGGACGTATGTCGAACCGTGTGTCATTCTCGTCTCTCATTAGCAATTGCTTCAGCGGCCTCGTTTCGCTTCGACGGCTTTGCGCCTCACTCTGCTTCATACTACGATGTTAATAAATCTTTAATACGTTAGCTCATCCATGAACATCATTTCTGCCTGAGCCCCGTCGGATTGCGTCGGCTGTGGGGATGAAGACGCCACACTCAGTCACTGCGTCATCAAACTACGCCTTTGTTTCTTTCTTTGTTTTGAATACATGTCCTCTAGCGGTGAAAACTTACATATTGCACCTTTAATTGATAATGAATGTTTAAATTAATATAATAATTGATATTTTTGACTCCATTTTCTTAAAAATGGTTTAAAGGCTGAAATGTGAAGTTGATCATTTTATTAATTTTTTGTTTTTGTGAAAACCTGTGTCTGAACTGTATATCATGCTTTTTACAGTCATTTCAATTTTATTTGTGCAGGTCTTAAAAAAGATCTTAAAGTCTTAAATTTGAGCTTAAATATCCTGAAGATACCCTGGTCTAGCAAAAATCATCAATTCATGTTTTTAGGTTTTATTGTCCGGACCTTGACTGGTGAGGAGAGTTCATTACTGGACCTAAAGCGCTGAAGACCCCTGCTGTAAGGAATAGTTTACCATAAAAATTTAGTTACCCTCATGTTGTTCCCAACCCGTAAGACCTTGTTTTTCCGTGGAACAAAAACTCAAGTGGTTCCTACTTGTCAAGAGAAGTTCCATATCACCTAACATCAATTACATGCCTCTGGTTCCTGTGTATTTTCTAACGTAATCAAAGTGCAGCAGGTTGTATGGGCAAAACTGACTGTGCTTTTTTGTTCATTTTGGAACAGCTGTTGGGCACCTAATGTGTTCATTGTACGGAAAAGAGAAACACGAACATTCTGATTAACATCTCTTTTCATGTTCCAAAGAGATAAAAAACCTTGGTTTGGAAAGTCAAGGTTTAGAATGACATGAGGGAGAGTAAATTATGACATAACCTTCTTTTTGGGTGAACTAATTGATTAATAGAAGGTAAAAGGTTGCTAAACATTTTTTTATTCAAATTGTCATCTTATGAACAAAAATTAATCAACAAAAAATGTAATCAAAAATAAATAAAAGAAAAATGTTTAAATTGAATAAATGCCAAGTTCTGTCATGAAACTCTAGATGGCGCAGGCTGATGGGGTCCTTAATGTAACTGATGATATTCTTAGCATTAAACAACTTGGCACAAGCTGATTGGTTCATGTTGCATTCGCAGCCAATGAGCTTGCTGCTTTACATTTAAATGGCTTAAAATAGGGCATTCTAAGTCAATATACTGCAGTATTTCCTCTCTCAATCAGTGGAAAATATGGTTAACACCCGGTCATGCATGGAAAAAAAATACCGTCATGTACCGTGAAACCGGTATAATTTTGAAAAATACCATGATATAAATTTTTGGTCATACCGCCCAGCACTACAACAGAGCACAAAAGAGGATTCTGGAAAAGTATCCAATTCTGATAAATAGTCACAACCAGAGCACTGAACAAGTGCAGCGCTCAGAGCTCCAGAACAAATGGAGCTCTGAAAAGGCAAACAACTGAAGTCTTTGTATGCACGTGTGGAGACAAAAAAGGGCATTTTCTCCACATGTACCAGGTTTCAGTTTGTTCATTAATATCTCTTAAACAACTATATCCCCACTTGAGAAATATGTACAGGGATCTCTTAAAAGTATTTTTAGAAAAATAAGTCATTATCAAACACCTAGGTCAGACGCTCTCTAAAATCTCAGACTAATTTTGGACTGTAATGTCTCACCGGAAGGCTGGACGGGCGGTCCTGCTGAGTAAGACCCATGTCATCGTGGTTTGATTTCCCAGACTGGCCCCTGCTAACATATCCCTCCTGCAGAGTCTCCTATGGAGAAAAGAGAGAAAAACTGATGAAAAAAAAAACAATTCATGCAGCCATTGAAGGGCTCACACCGCCCAGATAGTTGTGTCATGGTACTGTACATTAGCAGGCCTTGATTCACACAGAATAAGGTAATTAGACAGTTGCAGACAGCATGATGACACCAGCCCATAATTTAGCTTCATCCACAAACTCTGTGATTCACACAAGCAGAACGGCTGTTCACGCAGAAATGCTGAGGCATGTCTCATGGCTGAAACGCAGGCTGTGCACTGATATAAAATTAAGCAACACAAACCTTTGCGTAAGGGAATCAGAAAATGCATTAAAGCAATAGTTTACCTGAAAATTATTTATTGGCCCTCATGTCAATCTAAACAGGTATGATATGAGATGAGGCTGAATGTCCAAACAACTGGATAACAGTTTTATGAGATGTGATACTACCAAACTGTAAGAAATATATTGAAAATTAAACTCTCTGTCTGACATAATTTTTATACATTTACATTTATAATTATTTATTTACATTTGTATTTTAAAATGTCATTTTATTTTTTTATTGATTTAATCATTTAATACTTATTCTAATATTACTTATATATTTATTATCTATCAACCTATATATTTCTAAGCAAAATATTTATTATCTTTATAGACTACCATTCAAAAGTTTGGGTTCAGTAGGTTTTTTAATGTTTTTAAAAAAGAAAATAAAAGCCTCATGTTTTACCAAGGCTGGATTTATTTGAAAAAATATAGTAAAAACAGTAATATTGTGAAATATTATTACAATTTAAAACAACTATTTCTATTTTAATACATTTTAAAACGTCAGGCAGTCATTACTCCAGTCTTCAGTGTCACATGATCCTTCAGAAATCATTCTAGTAAACTGACTTGATGCTCAAGAAACATTATCAATGTTGAAAACAATGTACTGCTTAATATGCTGCGTTGTGGAAACGATTATACATTTTATTTCCTTGATTAATATAAAGTTCAATGAACGGCATTTATTTTAAACTGAATATTTTGGTAACATTATAAATGTCTTTCTGAGGGTTTTTCACTAGATGTTTTTCATTTCATTTGAGGAGTTCAGGCTCCATGAACATCTCTGTTTCTTTGTACTTTTCTTCCACCGATCTGTGTAGTACTTTACTGTAAATTTAGATCAATTTATTGCATTCTTGTTGAATAAAAGTATTATTTTTTATTGTACTTTTGAATGGTAGCGTATCATGTTTCTACAAAAAATATTAAGCAACTGTTGTTAATATTGATAATAAGACGAAATGTTTCTTGAGCAGCAGATCAGCATATTAGAATGATTTCTGAAGGATCAAGTGACACTAAAGACTGGAGTAAAGATGCTGAAAATTCAGCTTTGCTATCACATGAATAAATAACATTTTAAAATATATTTGCATATAAAATAGTTATTCTAAATTGTAATTGTAATAATGTTTTACATTACTCACAGGTTGGTAATATTCAGCCACTTCAAAGATCTGTGTTCCCCTTTAAAGGGGTCATGAACTGAGAAATCAAAATTCCCTTGATCTTTCGACAGATAAGAGGTCATCGTACTATAAAAACATCCTGGAAGTTTCAGAACTCAAAACTTTCCCGTTAGTCTAAAAAACAGCTTATATTAAAGCCAATCTGCCAAAACGACAGCTTGTGGAATGTGCCACCTTATGATGTAACAGAGGCAGTTCATGACCCTTTTAAAGTCTACAGCAATCTGGGCCCAAAATCCCAATAACACTGTGGCTATCAAGCCAAAAGAAAATTAATTACAGCATCTTTTCTGTAAAAGTGGATACTTGACTTCCCTCAGCAAATACACTTCAGAAAAGAAAACGGGCTAGAAAAAAAAAAGGGGTTGAAAGTGTGCCAACTAAGGTCGCCCTGCCCCCAATTCACTAATGTATACAAATATCACCCAGAGCTCCCTCCCCGCTCATTTCATTCAACAGTGGGAAAAAAACACACACACAAAAAAAGAGGGGGGCATTCCCGAGCCAGAAGGAGCCATATGTGTGTGTGTGTGTGTGTGTTGACTCTGGGTCATGGCCAGGCCACACACACAGACGGCTGTTTACAGTCGGGCCGTTACATCACCGCTCAGGCATGTGCTGATTCAGAACCGTAACAGCTGCTCCACTGCGATAACGGACAGCAAGACCTCCGAGATTCACAGCGTCACAGGAAAACTATGTGATACCTCCCGTGTGACACATGCTTTTCCTCATAAATACTCAAAATTCACTTTCACTAGGCCGTTTATAGTGCTGTCCCAACAACAAAATTCCAATAGTCGATACCAATGCTGGGAAATTTACTAAACTTGATATATAGATTTCAATATCACTGCAAAAATGAGCATGTCAGTTAAATACACTCCTAGTTTAAGTTAAATATTAATATATGTTAAATTAAATTACATGTGACCTTCTTTTGAAATGCTAAACAAAGGTAAAAAAAAAAAAAAAAGGGTCCAAAACGTTATGAGATTTGCCCACTTTACCAACAGATCTAAAATACAAGTGAGCCGACACATGTGATGCATCATGGATGGCAGCAAAAATTGGCCTACTCACCTGTCAATGATCCACTGCACTAAACATTTTTTTAAACTTTGTCGGTTTTGCATGGCTTCAAAAACATTTAAAAAGAGCATTTATTCACATAAAAAAGGACTCATATTCACATTTTTGTTTACATAATACCTATAAAAAATTTAATAATATAATTTAAGTAATACATGAATCCTTTCAGCATGCAACATCAAAAAAAAATAAAAAAAATAAATTGTTGGGTGCTTGATGATTGTTTCTTGATTGGATTTTAGGTGTGGGCGTTGGAATCAAAAATGAATTTGAGCTTGCAGTCGATGGTGGAGGGGCGGGATTTAAAGAGAAGGTCATATGGGTTTTCGAAAAATATATTTTTTGCAATTTGCAACTTAGTTATCCTTCAATGTAAACAGTCTGCAAAGTTGTTAATCAAAAAAGTGCATGATAAATAAAGATATTGTCTCTCAAAAGAAAGAGTCATCTCTAAACTGCCTTAACGAGTCGTCATATTTTCGAATCTTCTGCCTGTTACCTATATACGTCACAAGGTAACACATTTGCATAATCCCCGCCTGCCCACGAAATACAAACACTCTGACCTGCCCACAAACACTTCCGCTAGTTGTGTTTACATCAGGTCGAGAAGACACGGTATTCTGCGTGGTGAAAGCAAGTTTGTTTTGTTTTTATTGCCGAAAGATGATGATGTGACGACATCACGTAAAGTACCACATACAAAGTTTAAACTTACGACTGAGAAACATCCTGATCAAGTCGTGCTTGCGATGGAGTTTCCGGTTGAGCGACGGCATCGGTATCATCCTCGGCCTCGGGCTCGAATTGATAAGGTAATATCGATGCCATTTTTGTAAGTTTATAGCAACTTTGTTTACAAGTAATCCTCCGGGCGTTTCGTTTCCGACACGCATTGTATCCGGAAAGACCAATCACAACAGACTTGGCCAGCTGACCAATCAGAGCAGAGTAGACTTATGGAAGGGAGGAGTTTACAGACCTCTTAAGCTCAGAATTGCTTCGAACGTATCGTTTCGAAATCATTGAAAAATTGTTCTAATATTAAATGTATATTCTAAGAAAATGACAATGTTTTCTGATCTTACATGCATTTAAACCTGTTGTAGGGGACTCCAACACAATATTAGGACACTACCATATGACCTGCTCTTTAAAGGGGTCATATGATGCAATTTCTATTGTTCCTTTTCTTTAGTGTGTTATGTAGCTATTTGTGCATGTATAAGATCTGCAGAGTTACAAAGCTCAAAGTCTCCCACAAAAGGATTTATTCTATCTAAAAGCTGATCCAGCCCGAGCTAAAACGCCTCATTCAAACACGCCCCCACATCTCTATGTCACGATGTGGAAATATTCGCGTAATGCCACCCAAATGTTCATGCAAAGAAAGAAGGCGTGGTTTCAGGAACAGCAGTAGTGTTGATGCAGCCATGTCAGGGAGACGCTGTGTGTTTCTGTGCGAAAGCAAAAGCACTTTATTTGCAAAGGCTATTTCTAAAAAAAAATGGGTCAATTCCGACTTTGCTATGACAATCTGGCGCTTATTCTGAATCAGTTACTGTAAGTACATTTTCTTAATAATTTAAGTATTTGCTATTGACTGTTCAAATGGGGAGTTTTGAGCCGTGTAGAGTATCGCGTCGTGTGTGTGTGTGTGTGTGTGTGTGAGAGAGAGAGACAGGGTCACATCACAGTGGAGTCTAGTGGTCAACCGAGTGTGTGTGTGTGTGTGTGTGCGTGTGTGTGTGTAAAATAGTATATCAGTCTGGCGAGTTAACAAAAAAATTTACTAGCCAATGGCGATTAAATTGCCAAGGTGTGCGTAGAGGGTTGCATTTTCACTGGAAGATCAAGTTACAACATTTTGATTGAACACAAATAAATTATATTACTAAATAAAACACATATGGGTAAATTGCTCAAAATAAGACCTATAACACTCGTTTACAACATATAGAGTGACATTTTATTTCATGTAGGGCTGGGCGATATGTCAAAAATATCTTATCGATAATCGCCTTTAAAAATATTGCGATATCCGATAATATTCATATAATAATGTCTTGAATAAAATATGCCTATTTTCCGATGTTTCTCTTTTTTTTTGGCATTATCGCCTGTATAGACACATTTCATGATGGTAAGTTTAATTTCCTTAATTATAACAATTGCAGCGTTGTTTTTAAACTTGTAGTCAAGCTATAACGTATTTGATATTTATCATGTATGACTAAAATCATGCGGGGATTAAAAATGAATTATGAGCAAAAACGTTTACGTTTTTTTTTCTTTCTGGTAGCCTACTAGTTTGGAGGTCTCTTTCGGCCCATTTTTAATGAAATAAAAATAACTGCTTTATTTAATTAGTAATTTAAATTTCATTTTTATATTGTAATTTTTATAATTTTTATTTTATTAATCAAAATACAACGCCCACAATATAATATTTAGTGTTGGGCTGCCGAAACTCCGAACACATGCATGTTGAGGGGCGGGCTGAGAAGCCTACTAATGTCTTCAGCCGTTTGCAACAAAACTTTATAGTTTTGTTGCAAATGAATTAAGAATTTATAGTGCTATATCTCAGCTTAATTAAACATAATTATATTGTATACACGGTTTACAAAATCTGTAAAAATATTGCACTGAAATGTGCGCTGAAGGAATTTGCGTATTTTAATTATACCTGTCATGTTTGTGGTTTTTCATCATTATGCAGTCTGTTTAAATAAATATTCAGAAACACATGCAGTGCTACTTTTTGTCTTTTTTCTGTTTAACTTTTATTAAACTGCAGCTCAAAATAGAATAGGCCTATACCCTAAATAAGGCTAAATTATATTGGAATGCATCTACAAAATAATCGCATACACAGATGCACGTTGCCATTACAGTAGCCAGCGCCGAACAACAGGCAAATAAAATACAAACTGAGGTTACAAAAGTGGTTCAGTCAAGATCAGTGAGGGAATTTCTTTTCTTTTGTTCTTTGATTAACATTATAATGACTGGCAGCAGCGACTGCTGTCAATGCATGCATCCAATACACCCTTGTTTTCTTTCTCAACTCTTTACGTTCACT
>NW_015624552.1:39596-46365 GCF_001515625.1 Sinocyclocheilus rhinocerous | reverse complement strand
GTGTGTGTGTGTGTGTGTGTGCAGCACAGAAAACAGTGCGCGAGTGCAGAAGTGAATTCTATTTCGTCTTCTTGCAGTTGAATCTTTTGAAATCACAATAAATGCGCATACAGAAATCGAGACGCAGAATCGAAATTTAATTTTATAAGAAGTAATTCGATTCCCAACCCTCCTACTAAATTATTTCATTCTTGCATGCAAAAAAACCTGTATGGTGACTATGGGGCTATGTAAAACATTTTTTACAACTTACTAGGTTTATCATTTGTCATTTTTTCCCGATAATGTCGATAATCGTCTGTTACCTGACTGTTGACATCGACATCGCGATACTTATGAGACATCGTCGATATACGATAATATCGTCATATCGCCCAGCCCTAATTTCATGCAAACTTTATTTGTAGAAGGGTGCATTTGCATATAATAAAATAACATATTAATAAAATAACATTTTAACTCTGGCACTGTGAAAATAATCACTCTGTTGTGTGCTTTTCCTAACAATATCATTTCAGTTATGGCAATATTCATAATTAACTAAAAATAATAAGAAGAAGAAGAAGAAGAGTAAACAATAATGTTTATTAGTGTTTTCTCTTTTGTGGGTGATGGAGGATCCCCCATCCCCCCCTTAGTTTTCTCTAAACCGAGGGTCTGTGTTGAACGAGACGTGTTTACACATGGTGTGTCTAGATGAAAACGTCGCTGTAAGAAGACAAATGCATCTGAGACTCATAAAACTCAACATGTCCATGAAAACATCAAATCCATCTCTTTATGGTTTTTGGAGTCCCTTGTGGCTCCACTGTTTCAGCACAATGATTAACGGATCGTTCTTTGAAGTACAGATAAAAGCTACAGATAAAATGAAAAACATCCCTTCAGTGTGATTAATGCTCTACTGTAATGGCTCGTCTGAAATTGCATCATCTCTGCGCAGTTTCGATGTTTAGCCGCCCGTCACATATTGTCTCTTTAAAGGAACACTCCACTATTTTTGAAAATAGGCTCATTTTCCAACTCTCCTAGAGTTAAACAGTTAAGTTTTACCGTTTTCGATTCCATTCAGCACTTCTAGCTGTAGCTTAGCATAGATCATTGAATCTGATTAGACAGTTAGCATCTCGCTCAAAAATTACCAGAGAGTTTCTATATAGTTTCTATATTTTTCCTATTTAAAACTTGACTCTTCTGGAGCGTGCTGGGGACTATTTTCAGGTGCTGCGTAATATCATTGCGCCTGCTGCACCCGGAATGAGAGTATAGTTCCTAGCCATATCGGCCGAGAAAATCGCAACTTTTCCGTCGGTCTTTGTACACGATGTAACTACAGAAGAGTCCAGTTTTAAATAGGAAAAATATAGAAACTCTTTGGTCTTTTTTGAGCGAGATGCTAACGGTCTAATCAGATTCAATGATCTATGCTAAGCTACAGCTAAAAGTGCTACCGCCAGACCCGGAGATCGGCTGAATGGATTCGAAAACGGTAAAACTCAACTGTTTAACTCTAGAGGAGTTGGAAAATGAGCCTATTTTCAAAAATAGTGGAGTGTTCCTTTAAAGACAACATGAAACCAAAATTGACAGTATTGTTTCATCAGTGTATGTTACTGTAAAGAAAAAAAGGTAATTTTCATAATCTTTCATTAAAACATAATGGCTTTCTCTCTCCCAGAAATGACTTTTTTATGCTGATTGCCACCAAGGTCATGTGGGAAGAGAACAATAAAATTACCCCGTAATATCATAGTCAGCTAACAGTTATCAATTCAAATCCCAAACTGGTCTACCAGTAATTGTGAACGCTGTTTTCATGTTGTCTTTACCTCACACACGGAACAAAAACTCGCCTTGAAACCTGACTTCAGAAATGGTATGGTCAGCAGATGCTGTGAGACTGGGTCAGCTAGATGTACCTTTCATAGCCAGCACATGGTGCTAATTGACGATATAAGCCAAGCGGAGGAGAACGTCAGGTTGGGGGTCACTTTGTGAAGCTCTAATGAAAGCCGCGTTTTGATTTAACGGCTGATTTTAACCAGACTGAGGATGGTGACTCTGGGGATGACGAAGAGAGCTAACATTAAACAGCCTTCAGGCGTTTCAGCGATGAACCATCATTTGCAGAACAGAACGCCACGTCCTAATTCACATACTACATCCTAAGTAGTACGTGAGATAAAAATGTGTCACAAATCACATTATGTTGAAAAAATGTCTGCAAACTTAACCCAGATGGTTTCCTCTGGATTTCTGAATTCTGCATTTGTGCATGGCTTTTACACGGAAGAGGAAAGTGTTTAACCGCTAGAAAAGGCTAAAAGCTGGGTCAGTTTGAAATCAAGTGGGAATACGGTGAATCACATTTCTGAAACCATGACTAGACTCATCTGTGTGAAAATCTCATTGGTCAACAGGGTACAGTTATAGCCATTCATGAGATTGTTCTAGAAATTGGCTAGTAGCTGGTTGGTAACTTTCTTGCACAATTTGTTCTTAAGACAGATATTAGGTCTCTATAAAGTGTGTAATCGCATAATATGATGAACTGAGGTTGTGAGCAAAAGTTGTGTTCAAATGCTGTGAATTTTAGTTTATCCTTAATTCTAACTTCTTTTGCCTCACTTAACTAAAGGTAAAAATATGTTTCTATTGAAACACGCTGTTACTTAATCATGAAAAACATAATAGATATTTTTAAATGTAAATAAGATCAATAAAAATATGCTGATACATACAACATAATAAATTAAGTTTATTTGACATGCACAACTCGACCAATGCACACAGAGGTGTCGTGTTTAGGTCGGCAACAAAGTATTATTCACATATTAAAATAAATACAATATTGATCATTCTCTCTCTCAAGTTTAAATATCAACATTGTCACATGTTTGAAGGATTGAAGTTTATCAGGTAAAAGCTTTTTGATGCAACTGCTATTTTATTCCAACCATTACTCCTGTAAATATTTAGTTTATATGTACAGTTTAATGGTGCGATACAAAAATATTTAGTAGTGCGTAAGTTGCAACTTAGTGCGCCTTTATGTCAAAATAAAACTAAGTTGTATGCACAGCTGGTGCAACCTGCCACAGATGTCTACAAGTGCACTGCAGCAAAAAGTTTGCTCAACTTCTGGCCGCATGATGGAGCGTTACTTTTGCAAACCTTTGCGTTTTTTTCGGAACGTCCTTGCAGCACCCCATTAAAATCAATGGACTGGCAGCAATCCCTGGCATAAACTCCAGGATGGAAGCATCCTAATACTGCCCCCTAATACCAAGTGACAGTTCTCCTCACTGTTTTTAAATGTATGAAACTAAAAGTCAATTAAAAATGAATTTAAATTAAATTAATTTAGAATCTAAATAAAATGAACTTATCTGGGTTTGGGTCAGTTAAATGTAGACAAAATTTTGTGAGGGAAGACAGAATTTGTATATTCTATCCAGCCAGTTTTATATAACATTACACTTTGATATTATAAAATTATCAATAAAATATCTGTTTGAAAAAAAAGCAGTTATAGAGTAGGCTTGCCGCAATAGACGGTGTTGACGGTGATACCGGTGTTAAGCCGCAACACCGGTTACGTCACTTGCCCACCGTCGTTTTGATTTTTTATAGTAACAAAAATCATTTAGTTCAGTAAAAGAACAGACACTACAATTAAAAACTGAACGCGGCTGCTCGATGCAGCGTGCCGAACGACAGTCGCATCACAGATCAGATTTAATTTCTCCAGTGAGGAGAGTGAGTCGAGCTGACTGACAAGAAGAATGGAGACACACTAGACGATCGCGGATGATTTAGTTTCGAAACTAGATGCAGAAGCACCTGTTTGGCAATATTTTGGATTTTGAAAAGCCTGTTGACTTTTGCCGTTTATCTAAGGTGATTTTGGAAGTTTTTTTAAACATTCGTTTCTTATTTAATTGGTTCCACATTGTTTGCTGATTTTTACTTTATTTAAACTGTCATTTATTTATTTTATTTGACATTCGTTTTGCTAATAAACGTTCTACGTTTCTTATTTATTTGGTTATATATTATACATGTTTACTTATTTCCAGTTTTGTATACCTATTAAACTTTATGTAAGTTATTTGTTATTTTATATTAGGCATAGCCTGCCCTATAGCATGGTGTATTTGTATTTGTTTTGTTAATACAAGTTCTATGTTTTATATATAGGCTAAAGTGAGTTTGATGTTGTATTTTGTTGTTGCATTCAAGCAATTGACGCCGAATTGTCACACGTCGATTAAGCGGTGGGAAAATTTCCTCACCGTCACAACCCTATTATAGAGCTGGTTCATTTCCTAGCTGGCAGAATAGCTTGGGAAATGTATTATTCATTATATCGTCTCTACTCCCGTATTCCATTCATCGTATTTTGTCAAGCCCAGTTCCGCTTTCTTTCGCCTGCAAAATTTCGATGAGCAACGGTAAATGTGACCACAGCTTAAAAAGAATGTACTTTCCCCATCATCAGTGGATAACAGCTTGTAGTATTAGTATGCAAATTGGGACACGGCCAAGTTCTTAACACTTTGGAGTTCAAAGTTCTGCCTGAAGAAAAAGCCCTGAAAATACGGCGGCTCCAAAAGTCTGAGACCACTAGTGAAAAAGCTTCTGCCTTGCATTCTTTTCCAATTGAATACAAATTTTTCAGTTACAAATTATGTTTTCAGTGTAACAATTTGAGTAAAATATTAAACTCAAAAATGAATGTCTTAGTATTTGGGTTTTTCCCTTTTTGCTTTAATGACAGCAGCATTCAAGCAGCATGAACATCCTCAGTTCACATGATCAGTGTCACAAATCTTATTTGATTAGCACAGAATAGTATTTATTTCGTCTTCAAGTTGAGTAACTTTTTTTTCTTTCAAATGAAAATTCTAAAACTTTCTCAGTGTTCTCTCAGACATTTAGAGCCCACTGTATCTCCCACTTGCTGCAGTGTTTCTCCTCCCCACAATCTCTCCTGTCAGAGACACTGGAAGCAACGGCACAGAGGAAGAAAATGAACCCGTTTTTCTCAATCAGCCTCAGTGTCATATAAGACAAAATGAAAATAATGCCTTTAAGGTCCAGGGAATAAACAGAGAGTATGATAGCAATATGAGGCGCATGGCAGTGCTGTCCTCACTGATATTACACACAGACCCCTGAGACATCCACTCAAGGCCAGTTTCTTATTACTGCTTTCTCCAAACTATTTGAGTGTGTGTGCTGCAGCCTGTTAAGAACAAGCCGTGTGTAATAGAAAAAAGCCCAGAGAAAAGCTGCGTTTCACTAGATCCTCAACCGTGTGAGAGAGTAAAAGGGGCGGAGCTAATTGCTGTATTGTGCAGACTTGAGGAAATATAAATTGCACTTAAATTTGTATTTAATGATTACATTAAATTTTATTAATCAAAAAATCTAATTAATTAAAACAATGAAACTTAACCAATTTAACATCGGGTCAAATGCTCATGAAGTGACTCTCAGAGCAGTTCTGGAGATGTTGTTCATGTATTTATGTCCTCATTTAGTGAGACGGCAGACGCTAAAATCACCGCAAGCGTCAACACACGCTTCAGTAGGAGTGGTAAACAAAACCGCACGTCTGCGCCATTCATTAACAGAGACACGCAGAATTCATATTTAAATAGTCGTTTTGCAGAGAGCGCGACCATAACGTAGAGACCAAAATGACATGCCGTCATTGTAAATAAGATAAATAACATAAGGCTATTTAGTTTGTTTAATAAAAGAACAAGGTATAGACCTGTTCTATCGGAAAGGTAACTTTAACTGACTTCTGTTGTGATCTGGCGCTATAGAGAAAATATAATTAAATAAAATTAACTTGACCTTCAAGGGGGGCGGGGGGTGACGTTGGGTGGGCGGGCCGCCCCCCAAATATAATGGCAGGGGAAACACTGAATTGCATTCTCATTATACATTACAAAAACATTTTTACATTTATATTTATGTAGTAGTAAGGGTTGTACTGCCCTTATATTGGTATTCATAAAAAAATAAATTTAAAAAAAAGTATGTTTTTTTTTCACATTAATGAGAATTTGGGGCTGAAAATTAATTGTCATGAAAATAATGCCAAAATGCAAAATAACGTAATGGTTCTAAAAGATAGGTTTAACTTTCTTTATGCTAAATGTTCTAAATTTATATATATTAGTGCTGTCAAACGATTAATCGCACCCAAAATAAACGTTTTTGTTTACGTAATATATGTATGTATACTGTGTATATTTATTATGTATATATAATAGTGGTTGACCGATATATCGCCAAGGCCGATATATCGGCCGATATTTGGCATTTTTCAAATATCGGCATCGGCCGATAAGTTTTTCTGTTTGGCCGAGACGGGACATTTATTTTGACGGCGCTGACAGCGGCCTTATAACGATTGCTTTCATAATATTAGTAATAGAATGGCAAACATTATAATACTTTCTTGTTTGCCGTCAGCATTCAGAAAATACGCATTTATATCATTTAAACAAATCTTTGAATGTCTAATAAACATCTATTTCAAAAACCTTGCAAACTTAGTCGGATCCAGTTGTGAGATCTTGTGAACTGTGCATGTGTATCCTGCATGATCGCGTGTTCACTGCGTGACGGTCGATCCGTGCGAATTGAATGCGGACAGGAGGAGAGTTCAGCTTCACTGAGACGCGCGATCGACAAACTTTAAACTCATGATTTTAAATTATGCTGCGCTTTATGCATTTGCCCACTGCCA
>NW_015624552.1:24906-38627 GCF_001515625.1 Sinocyclocheilus rhinocerous | reverse complement strand
TATATATATATTTATTTATTTTTTAGTACAAACATAACATTCAGAAGATTCTACTAAAAATATCCAAAGCTCAGCATATGCCAGGAATATTGTTGCAGCACACGTGACTTAAAAGCTGATATCTCATTGGTCAGAGAGTTTTTTTGGAAGTTTTTTTTTTCATCAAAGTGTGAACTTAATTTCAAAAAAACCTTTTGAGGGTCTTCAGATGAGGACAAGGACCCTTTAGTAGCCTTAAGTATTCATTTAGCAGCTAAATGACTAAATCTTACCTGTTGTGTTGGAGCACGCTGCTGCATGTAGGGGGGTTGAGAGGGGGCCGCAGACTGCTGCTGTGGAGGACTAAAGTATGGGGGCTGACCCTGTTGAGAGTAGCTGCCCATTCCTTGTGGCCCGTACTGAGCCGGCATCTGCTGAGCAAGACAAGGACAAAAACATGAGACTTAGCACACACTCACAGACAAACATTCTCAAATGCTTCACATGGCATGTATGTCACGGCAGGGAGGACGATTATTATGAATCTGTGAAGTATTTTAAATGGTGATCTGCCCCGGAACATTAACTGACTACTTTACGATGCTAATCCCATCTGAAACTTCTCTGTCTGGGGCATGATGTCTCAAGTCAGGAATAAAAGCTTCTCCCAGTACTGGAACAGGCGGTGTTTGGGACTGACAACCATATTTATCAACAGGAGTGACTCCCAAATTACCCTGGACTACATACAGAGCAGATCGCATTACACCTGTATGGACAGTAGGGCTGGACAATGTAGCTTAAAAAACATACTATTATGTTTACATACTAACATACTAATATTTTTGTGCCTTTTGATGATATTCAGTAAATGGCTCAGTGTCTAAAATGTTATATTTCCCCCTGAAGAACCATCATTTTGACAAGAAAGCCATTGTAGCCAATTCAAATAAAAATGTGTAATACTTTAAAAAATACAGGATAATTCTAGTTAAAAATACATCAAGGCATCTCAGGAACTTCCATGAACACACCTGCGATGATTCAGACAAACTAATGAATCAGAATTTTCAGTCAATTCAGTGACAATGACAGTTTGAACTGATTCACAGAAATCAATCAACACAGAAGTTTTGGAGATGCTATTAAAAAACATCTGAACACTCATGAATTGAGACACTGAAAAGGCAGCGATGCGTTTCACTTTAAGACCAGCAGTGCATATATTTATTTGCTTGTAAATCCCAAAATTGAAGCTGGATAGTCTAATGTTTGAAAATTAAGAAATTAAAATGTAAACCAGTATACCAAAGTATACCTAATTATTTCAAATATAGCTAATCAAGTCACTTGGTGAACATTTCCTCATGTAGCAATATATCTTAAAGGGGTCATATGATGCTGCTAAAAAGAACATTATTTAGTGTATTTGGTGTAATGAAATGTGTTTATGACTGCTGTTCCTGAAACCACGCTTTCTTTCTTTGCGTGCACATTTGGGCGGTGTTATGCAAATCTTCGCACATCGTGACGTAGACATGTGGGGCGTGTTAGAACGAGCCGTTTTAGGTAGGTGTGGCTGACTCTTAACTTTTATAAAGAATATCTCTTTGGATTTGAGACTTTAGTCTTTGCAACTTTACAGATCTTCTTTATGCACCAAGAGCTTGTAACACTCCAAAGAGAAAGGAAAAATTGAAATTGCATCATATGACCCCTTTAAAATAAAATATCACAATGTCAGGTTTTTCCAGTATCATTGAGCTCTACTGCGCAGCACTTTGTATTGTATTTAAGGATTACAATTTTATTCAATTGTTTTTCTAGTAACTCCTGCTGCTTTTATTCTCTCAGATATTTGGTCAAAACTCTCTAAATCCACCCAATTTGGATTTTTCCACCCAGACACTTAACAGGTGTTTGGTATTGCTTTCCGACCACACTATACTGCTATTTTCTGTCATTTTTCACCTTGAGAGTGATTGACAGCAACAACAAAAAAATCCCACTAAGTGCTTACATCAGGCAACAGATAACTAGCTGTCCACAGCATTGCTGTTGATACAGTCCATATGAATAAAACATGCTCTCAAAATTCAGTTGTGCGTCCAGGTTGAGCATAGGGCTGCAACTACTAATTGATAACAAACGATAATTAAAATAATCGACAACAAATTTGCTAGTCTGTGTCTGCCAGTCTACCTGTCATGTCATTTCACAATGATGAATAATGCATTTCTTTGTACAAAACGAATTATTAAATGTTTTCTCAAAGCATTTCAAACAAAAGTATATAGCTTATTTCCGTCACGTGCTTTGAGTAAAAAATGCATTTTGGTAAAATATTTATTTTTAGACAATGAATGCAGGTTTAAAATTCTACATGTAACACAAGTAATTGTATATTCATGAGAGCAGTCACTGTAAAGACTTATGTGAATGGAGTACAAATGTAACTGCTATGTTCAGATGAGTGAATGTGTACACTGCTGTTCAAAAGTTTGGGATCAGTAAAATTTTGAATGTTTTTTTTTTTTTAAAGAAGTCTCTTAGGCTCATAAAGGCTGCATTTATTTGACCAAAAATAGAAAAACACACTAATATTGTGAAATATTATTGCAATTTAAAATAACGGATTTCTATTTTAATATGCTTAAAAATATAATTTATTTCTGTGATGCAAAGCTGAATTTTCATCAGCCATTACTCCAGTCTTCAGTGTCAGGTGATCTTTCAGAAATCACTGATATGCTGATTTATTATCAATGATGGAAACTTTTTTTTTTTTCTTTGATACTTTTTTCAGGATTCTTTGATTAATAAAAAGTTAAAAAGTACAGCAAGGTACAGCATTTATTTAAACAATATACATTACTGTTTCAAAAGTTTAGGGTCAGTACTTTTTTTGGGTTGGATGTGTTAAATTGATCAAAAGTGATAGTAAAGACTTAAGCCCCGTTCACACGAAGAACGATAACTATAAAGATAACTATAAAGATAACGATATTAGCGTCCACACCAGCGAACGATATCGTCTGTTTATTCTAAGCGCACATGCGTCTGCCGCTTTAAATTCTTGAGCTCGTTACAGCAGGATGGATTCTGATTGGCTGTCAATTTTTTATCGTTCATCAGCTGGAGAAAAATAGTTTTGAAAGTGATTTCAACGATATCGTTTATTTTTGTCTTTATCGTTATATTTGTGGTATGGACTCTGCTATTCTTTAATATTGAGAACGATTTTTAGAACTATATCTTTATTGTCATCTTTATAGTTATCGTTCTTGGTGTGAACGGGGCTTTAGGCTATACTGTTACAAAAGATTCCTATTTTTCTGAAGGATCATGTGACGGAAGACTAGAGCAATGATGCTGAAAATTCAGCTTTGATCAGAGAAATAAATTATATTTTAAAGTATATTAAAATGGAAAATCATTATTTTAAATTTAAACTGCTTTTGTTTGTATTATAATTTCTAATTTAGTAATTTCAACATCTCTAAATGTTAAGTAATCAGTCATTTTGCGTTTAGAATGTAATGTTTATATTTTAACCCTTTTTCCACATAATGTATAGCATTATTTGAATCGCATTAGCATTATACAGCATATTTGGGCAAATGTGGAGTAACATGTTCATAAACAACGTATTTAAATAATTTATTTACTTAATTCATTTTAAAATTAAAATTAGTAGTTTTTAAACAATTACTTTGGGTTTTTTTTTCGAATTAATCGACTAGTCAAAGAAATAACTGACAGACTTATTTGAGAGTCACTTGTTGTCAGTCTCTTTTAAAACCAAACTGTGTATAAACACAGTAATATTTAGCAGTCCAAACTGGACTGACAACTGTATTCTGCTGCTGTGTGAACGTAGCCAGTGAGGGATGATGGGAGACATCTGAACACTAAGGGTCCCCGTGGGTGTGTTAGTGCTTTAGTAATCCACAACTGTTCCCCCTCCTTTGATTCACGACAAGCTGTTATTGTGACGCTCTTATGTAAGAGCTTTTCAATGCAACAGCTGCCATTGGCACGCTGTCCTCCCATCTGAGCCCAATGTTACCCGCTCCCTTCATCCGCTGTAATTCTCATTTGTCATTCATACCAAACAGAAAACAAATCCACGAGACATGATGATGTGTTTTTCCCGCTCATCTCTCTAATGCATGCGGAAGTATGTCAGCGACGGTGCGTGCACATACACTCACGAGGCTCAGATGAGAATTGTATTGAGAGCTGTGTTCTCTGAGCTTCTTTAATGAGGAAACGTAAGTCAAGCAAGGTCAAACCCTAATCTACACTGCAAAAATAATTTCCTCAATCAGTTTTCCATTAGAAAGTAAGTCGAAACCATAACCTTGTGGGCAGCAATGCCTCGGGTGACCCAAGTTTGAGTCCTGGCTTGGAGGTCCTTTCCCGATCCTGTTCCCCTTTCTTTTTTCCTGTTGCTTTCTGTCTCTCTCTCTTCACTGTCAGTGGCAATACTTTTTTTCCATAAGAGAATAGTCTCTTATGCTCACTGCATTTATTTGATCAAAAATACAGTAAAAACAGTAATATTGTACTGTATCGTAATAATGTATCATAATCATTATTATTACAATTTAAAGGAAGTGTTTTCTATTTTATTATATCATGTTGAAATATATGTTGAAAACAGTTGAGCATAATATTTTTGTGGAAACCGAGATGCTCTATCATTCAAATGTTTGTGGTAAGATTTTTTTTTAATAAGTAGTAGTAAGAAAAAGGGATTGACCGATTATTGGCACCGATATTAAGCTTTTTTATGGTTATCGGTATAGCTAATTTTTAAAATCGATTTGCCGATAAAATAATTTAAAAGCATTTAAAGAAAGTTTTTGTCAGAGCCCTTGTAATTCTTAATTTTGACATTAATTTTAATTTTTACACCAGACATATATCGGTTCAAAATATCGGTTATCGGTCTACTTGATCTGTAATAACTGGTATCGGCATCAACCCTGAAAAACACATATCGGTCAACCCCTAGTAAGAACATTTATGTTATGAAAGATTTCTATTTCAGATAAAGGCTCTTTGTTTCATTCAAAGATTCCTGAAAAAATATATATTACGGTTTACACTTTAAAAAAAGGCACCACAACCATTGCCAACATATAAAACAAAGTTATTTTTTATATATTTTTTTTTAACTGTAATAATATTTCAAAATATTACAATTTTTTTTAAATAGGATAATAAGAAATGTCACCAAATCAGAATATCAGCATATTAGAATGATTCCTGATCATGTGACATGATCACATGATCAGACTGGAGCTGCTGAAAATCCATCACAGGAATATATATACCAAGTTCTGTCATCAAACGCTAGATGGCACAGGCTGATGGGCCCTTAACTTAACTGATGATATTCTTAGCATTAAACGACTTGTCACAAGCTGATTGGTTCATGTTGCATATGCAGCCAATGAGCTTGCTGCTTTACATTTAAATGGCTGATTAGCATTCGCTTGAGCATTGCAGCACGCTTTCAGAGTTCCTATGAAAGCCTCCACCTTACCCAGCTCCAACTGTATAGATCTGCCATGGGTTATTTTATAAGCTATTTGTGCAGCAGCAGTATGTCTTAAATACTCACAGGACCATATCGGCTTATGTATTGGCAGTAGCAAGTTCCTGTACTTGCTTGCAGCAGCAGCAGCAATAATCTACAAATACAGCAATAACCAACAGCAGCTGCAATTCAGCAGCAGCAGCGTAGCAGATCAAGACCAAATACATTGTCATATCCATTACCATGCTAAAATCTTCAGAGTTCTCATGATAGAAATATATATATACACACACACTATATAGATTTAGATCATATATATGATAGATAGATAGATAGATAGATAGATAAAAAAGCAAATCTAACGTTAAAAAAAATTTAGCGCTTTAGATTTCTCCAGTAAATTATTCTTGTTTTAAGGATGTTTCTAGGAAAAATATCTAAACAAGACTAAGATACTGAGTAAGAAAAAGATTTTTGCAGTGTAATTATCACACAAAAATATTTTGACCCCTCTCTACAAGATTTGTAACCGTCTGTACAGCATTTGAGGGGAACATAAAAGGATAACTGCCGTGCATTTCCAGTCTTTCCATCACTGAAATAACAAAAAGGGATTTAACAGGACAGCGCGCAATTGCTCCAAAATCCCACAAAGAGATTGTGTCCAATCGCAAACAGCACATTTAATCCATTTCTCTGCCATGTACTGTGCTTGTCAGAAACATGGACAGCAGGGCAGGTGAGTGGTGGTCAGATGGTCAGCGGCAATGCCTCGAGGGGGTTGATGTCTTCTGCTGATTGTGTTGTGATAGGACCTGTCCTCTTACAGAACCTTCAAAACACCTGTCAGGACCTGCAGCCCCCTGCTACGCACCTGATCCGCATCCACCTGAGCTCACACACGCTCATTAAACACACCTAACGCCATCAAAGAGCAAGCACAGAGGTAAAATGCAGGGGCAAATTTGTTTGATGCCGCTAGTGGAGAAGAAATTCACATTTAAAGGTGCATTCAGTAGTTTTGTGCTCATCTAAAAAAAGGTTTACGCTAGGGCTGTGCAATATATCGAAATTATCGAAATATCGCAAATTACCGTTCACTTTCAGAAGTTGTTGTAGGGGTGCTTTCTTATTAGAATCAGAATCAGAATGAGCTTTATTCACCACTTAAGTGTGCGCAAACACAAGGAATTTGTTGTGGTTTTACAGGAACTCTTGGTACATACATACATACAAATAACCATATATATATGACACAAGATAGTTATAGAAGTTCACAGAACTGACTCAGCAACAGCTGAGTAAAACTGTTTCATCTGAGCATGTGGTACTTTAAGCATTATCGTATCGCATATCGACTATCGCATTATTTAATGAGTTATCGCATTTTTCTTCAATACCGCACAGCCCTAGTTTACGCTTTAAGAAATAAATAGTACTTTTGGTGTACACTCACATGAGATGAATACAGTACTCATAACAGTCTATAAAAAGTGTTTTGATTATGTACGGTGCTAGTCACCCCCCTCAATGCATTTGGCCTTCTTCCTCATTGGCTGTCACCTCTGTTGATACACTAATAGTGTAGTGTTGTATGGTTATGCTAAGAACGAACATTAGACAATGGACAAACAGAATTATTGTTGTTCTTCATCAGTGGAAACAACAGGAGAAGAATCTGTACCTGTATGGCTGAAGAAGCAGACAAAGACAAAAAACAAAAAATCTTAAACACTGGTATGGCATACACAAGGTAAGAAAAATCTGATGATGGAGAAAATCCTGAGTAGCAATGCCCAAGTTGCCAATTTTTGTTGGATAGGTAAGGGAATTAATTATTGAGTAGACCACTATCTAAAAGTCACTAGTATCAGTGTAATTTACATAAAAATCAGAGATGGTCATGCTGAAACACATCGATAGATTAGCAACATTTGATACCACAATACTAGCAGTGACGCTAAAGCTACCAAGAGAACTACTGAATGCACCTTTAAGATAGTAAATACAATATACCTGCAAACTCTGGTTTTCTTCTGAAAACTTATTGCGATCAGCAAGAAATAGTTTTAGAAAATTCTAATATTAGAATAGAACTACTTGTAGCAACGTTCTTTTGAAACAACAACACTGTCCGTGGTAACATACTAAACTGTAAAATGGCTGTAAAAACTGCTATTAAAACAACTTTACAGTTCAAATACTACTTTTAGACAAAGTTGAAAAAGTTTTATAAAATGCCAAAACTCAAATTGAGCTTAATAAATTATGTATGTAGGGGTGTGCGATATCATGATTTTTGATCGTGGATTATTAAAATGTCTCATTATATCAGTTGCAGATCTGGCACCTCCGTCTAAATATACTGTACAATGCCACATACATTCACATCAAATGTTAACTCAGCGGTAGAGTTACATTCACAGGACACTGCACTTATTCACAATCACAAGGGTACATTATTTGCATGTGCTTTGAAGCCTTGCCGGTTAAACATTTCATTCGCGGGCTGAAGCGCACACTAAAAAGCCTTTAAAACCACCTGATTACTGGATTGAGTTATCTTTCTCGTCTCATTGCACTAATACAGGCAAAAGCACACAAGGTTTACATATAAACTAGGGGTGGAACGGTTCGCGGAAAAAAATCGAATATTAAATATTAAGCTTTCTCTGAAGTATTGTGTTTGAATGGACAAATTCACACAATAATTGTCAAAATGCCCGTCTTGGTAAGTATCCTATAGCAGACATAGAAAACTAATGTTAGACCTACCTAAAAAAAAAAATGAAAATCACTGTTTATTTTATTTGTATTTTTACTCTATTGTATTTATTTGTGCTGTTGCTTGTAGTTAGATAGATTATTCTTATTTTCTTTATTGTTATTTGACAGTATAGTTTTTGACTAGACATAGCACATACCGAACCATACCGAAACCGTGACTCTAAAACCGTGATACAAACCGAACCGTGAGTAAGTTGAACCGTTCCACCCCTAATATAAACACAGTTGGTTATGTCTAAAGTGAAAGTACACAGTTAAGAGAAAAACAGATGTGTGTAGGTCTTAAAGTGACAGCAGGCTAATAGTACTAAACATGCTGCCACTTGTCATTAAAGGGACAGTTCACCCAAAAATTTAAATTCTGTTGTTATTTACTCACTCTCATGTTGTCCCAAACCTGTATTAATTTCTTTCTTGTGCTGAACACAAAAGAAGATATTTTGAAGAATGTGGGTAACTAAACGGTTGCTTGTCCCCATTGACTTTGATAGGAGGAAAAAAAATACTACGGAAGACACTGAGGACCAGTTTGGTTACCCACATTCTTCAAAATAACTTAATTCAGAACAGTTATTATAACTTATTCAGGTTTAAAACAACTTGAGAGTGAATAAATGATGACAGAATTTTATTTTTGGGTGAACAATCCCTTTAATGTTAATAAAACAACAAAACAGAGAAAAATCACTCACCGCTCACTGAACTTTAATACGGTTGCTTTAATAAGAATCAATGTAGTGAAGCCTATATAGTGTTTTATTTTTATATTTGTGCATTCAATTTCTTGAATGCTGCTGCTAAAAACACCTACTGTACCTGAAAAATAAAGCACTGTTTGTTTTATTTGTATATTATGTGCATTTGTAAAGTGAATTTTTGTTCTTATTTTTTAATAACAAAGGTAAAATAATGACAAAGATTTTTATCTTCGCTAGGCTTGCCGCGATAGACGGTGTTGACGGTGATACCGGTGTTAAGCCGCAACACCAGTTACGTCACTTGCCAGTTTTACGTCACCGACCCCCACCGTCGTTTAGATTTTTTGTAGTAATAAAAATCATTTAGTTCAGTAAAAGAACAGACACTACAATTAAAAACTGAACGCAGCGACAAGAAGAGTGAGGTGAGAGACAAGACGATCGCGGATGATTTAGTTTCGAATCTAGATGCAAAAGCGCCTGTTTGGCAATATTTTGGATTTTGAAAAGCCTGTTGACTTTTGCCTTTTATCTAAGGTGATTTTGGAAGTTTTTCTTATTTAATTGGTTCCACATTGTTTGCTGATTTTTACTTTATTTAAACTTTGTGTCATTTATTTATTTTATTTGACATCAAGGTGTATGCCGTGCCTCCAAGCTTTCTTACTCGTTTTGCTAATAAACGTTCTACGTTTCTTATTTATTTGGTTATATATTATACATGTTTACTTAGCCTATTTGCCGCTATTTGAAAGTGAAAGTAAAATGAGCACGCCGCTTTTACAAGCTATTTAAAACCAAAGGAAAGTGAGAAATAGAGGGAACGCCCCCTGCCCCGCGGTGATACCGGTATTATCGGTGTTGTCACACATCGATTAACCAGTGGGAAAATTTCCTCACCTTTACAACCCTAATCTTCGCCCAATTTGGCCTAAATGTCTGCCATTATTTTATATTTTGTTACCTTGTAAGGCTTTGTTTTTAAAATAGGGAAATTAGTTTGGCTGTACTGCTCGGACAACATGCAAAATAGTATAACCAACATGACAAAGAATCATGATAAAATCATGATTTTACTGAAAAAAAAAAAACGTGATATGATATTTTTGCCATATCGCTCACCCCTAGATGTATGTATATTATATATAGGCTATAATTGTTCTGAACAAAAACAGCAGATGGGCTGAATGGAAATGCTTATTGACTCTCTGACACTAAGTGGAAAACGCAGAATGAAGTTCTTCGGATTTCAATGGCAGAATGATGAATTTTGCTGGAAATCGATAAAATAATTATTTTAAAGTATATTTAACATTGTGTCTTCATCTTCCTCTGGGTTTTAAACTTTGTCTTTTTCTATTTTTGTGTAAAAATGTTATGTGACCAAAACAGAAGTAGCCAGAAGATCAATAGAAATAACACAGCAGGATTCCCTTGGTATCAGACCAGATGAAACATCCAATTTCAGGTAGGCTTGTAAAAAAAAATAAAAATTCCTCTGGTCATCTGAGGTCTCCTGGTAGATAAAAGTCATTACAGAGTCCCTCTCGGTCAAGAACAGCAACATCTAACAGCTGCACAAATGCACCGCACACCCCTTCGGGTTAGAGGTTACCCCAAAACTCTCTCCTGTAATGATCTCATTATGTGCCGGCCGCATTCGGTGATGTCTTTCTTGATTAGTGCCTCTCCTACATTCCACCGTGCCAGGAGGAGATTGCTGATTCTGATCTTTCGTTCTAAAAAGGTCACGTCCGTACCCAGGGGCAATCACAGGAGGAAACTGCACACGACTGCTGTCCTGCTGATCTCGTGTCAGTATAGCTGACCAAAGATCAGTGTAATGGATCTGGAGGTAATGAAAAGAAAGTGGCTGATAGCTGAAATAGCAGTTTGTGTTTCTAAGCTCCAAAACACACTTGAGTATGTGAACCCAAACACTTCCAGCCACGCAGACTCGATTTCACGCGTCGCTGTTTTCCAAAATGTGTCAGAACAAGGAGGTCTACAATAGCTGGAGAAGTCTATCTGCTAGCATTCCCATTTATCACAATGGCAGTTGCTCAGCTAGCGCAGTAGTTAAACTGCTGACATTTTGACAACTAGCTACGTAAATCATAGCACTTTTTTTTCATTTAAATAATAATAACAAGAATATGTGTGACCAACGTCTTGTGAAATTTGCCCTTACAAAAATTCCAGATTGTGTGGATTCTATTGAAATGACTAGATTTCACCTGCACAAACTCACACACAAACAATGGTTTCAAATCAAATTGTTTGCAAGACAATTCTGACCAAATTATTAAAAGAATCACTTCTAAAGAGACATTTGTTCATGAAGCGGACTACGCTGATTGCGCAATATATTTATGAATGCAGCCAGTGTAGACAACGCAATACAAATGTGTTGTCTTTGATATACTTTGAGGTTCCCAGTCCTTTTATCTCAGTACATTTGTATCAGACTGCAATCTTACAAATGAATTCTTTTGGCATCTCATTATAGATCAAGCAGCAGGCCAAACTCTCACATCTGCGTTTACATGAAATACAGAGTTCTGGCATGAAACTCTAGATGGCGCAGTCCGATAGGTCTAGCTCTATCTGACCTGGCGACATCATTGTCACATGGCAGCTGATTGGTTCTCTCCTGAATCGGTAGCCAATGAGCTTACTGCTCAATATTCAAATACCTGGTTTTTGTTTGCTGTAGCAGTTTGCAGCGCACTTCAGAAACCCTCCACCTTCCCCAGCTCCACCTGTATAGATCTGCTACGGGGTGATTCATGTTATGTATATGTGTCATCTGTGTTCCTGTGGCTCAGTGGTAGAGCATTGCGTTAGCAGCGCAAAGGTCGTGGGTTCAATTCCCAGGGAACACACATACTGGTAAAAAATGTATAGCCTGAATGCACTGTAAGTCGCTTTGGATAAAAGTGTCTGCTAAATGCATACATTTAATTTATTTTATTTATTTATGTGTTATATGTGCAGCAGCAGTATTTCTTACATGCTTACCGCAGCATGTTGTGGATGTATTGGCAGTAGCAAGTCTCGGTACTTGCTCTGCCGCCGCAGCAGCAGCAGCAGTGTAGCAGATTTATTCCGCCAAGACCAAATACATTAACATTGTCATGTACATTACCATGCCAATCCCTCTGAGAGTTGTCATGACATAAATACATTTCTAGCCTAAGCCTTCACAATTCATTGAAAGTATACAGAAGCTACACTCCCAATATACCGTGTTAATATGAAGGAATTTTCCATATTGATTTTTCACTAGTATAACACTTTTATTTTGAATCACGTATTGCTTTGTATTGTGTTTTATGGTTGAAGGAAAATGTACTGGTAATTTTCTGCTAGGACATTATGCAATAACAGTGTAGGTTAGATTAAAGACAATATGAAACAGCATTCGCAGTGAATTTAACCTAGGTAATGTGTTAGAAAGTGAAACATGTTTGGTTACAGTACTACTGGTTTAATTTTCTTTTGTCCCACCCATGCGGCCATACATCAGCAGAACAGTCATTTCAGAGGCAGTGGCACTGAACTTAACTCAGTCCAGCTTTCGAGTCTAATTTTAGTAGGGCAAGCTGTACCCAGAATAGGACGGCTCAGCCCAAGCAGACTGCCTGCCAAGCTCTTCTGACAGACACGTGGCGCATTAGACTGTCAACATCTCTGATACACTGGGAGTACTGTCGCTCCACGCTGACAGGCACAACAGAGTCGTTCCTTCTGCACCACACTCTGTGTTTCCCCTGGGGCTGTCACTGTTCAGACCGCCGGCCTGTGGGACACTTCAGTTTCCTGTGGACTCAACAGCATGAAGAGCACCGCTGCTATCTCTGTTTGAGAGCTATGAGTCAGTGTTGCTAATTCTGATAGTCTAAGGTAGATGTGCTTAGAAAAGTAGATATATTGTAGCAGGATAGTCCCCCGTGTGGCAGCCAGCTGGGGTGGGTAAAAACATTCTGGCATGGCAAAAAGGGAGCACTTCACATCAGACAAGCAACATAACTAGGCCCACGCAAGCATCTTCTGATTTCATGGCCCCCATGATTTCAAAACATGATATGAAAGCTGACGACTCATCTCGTACACATGAATATCCATTTTTTTGTCCTATCGAATGCTGTCTAGAATAGAGTCCACTTTTTCAGCAGCCCTTGATCCAGAAGTATTTTTCCTGTTCATTTTTCCCAAAGGGATTTTTTTCGATGTCTTTGTTAAAGAGTTATAAGCCATGACCCAAACCAACCAATCATAAGGTGAATCACAACATTACCAACTTTGATTTGAAGCAAAAACTTTGAAAATCAGTATAAGGTGCAAGGCTGTGTACTTAACAGCTTTAAAGGGTTAGTTCACCCAAAAATGACAATTCTGTCATTAATTACTCACCCTCATGTCGTTTCAAACCCGTAAGACCTTCGTTCATCTTCGGAAAACAAATTAAGATAATTCTGATGGAATCTGAGAGCTGTCTGAACCTGCATAGACAGCAACGCAACTGAAATGTTCCCAAGTCCAGAAATGTAGCAAGGAGATCTGTAAAATAATCCATGTGACATCAGTAGTTCATCCGCAATTCTACGAAGCTATGAGAATACTTTTTGAACGCAAAAGAAAAAAAAAAGACTTTATTCAACAATTCGTCTCCTCCGCATCACCCTGGTGCCATTTTGGAGAATATC
>NW_015624552.1:22229-24796 GCF_001515625.1 Sinocyclocheilus rhinocerous | reverse complement strand
CTTGGGAACATTTCAGTTGCATTGCTGTCTATGCAGGGTCAGAAATATCTTAATTTGTGTTCCGAAGATTAACAAAGTTCTTACGGGTTTGAAACGACATGAGGGTGAGTAATTAATGACAGAATTTTCATTTTTGGGTGAACTAACCCTTTAATGTAGGAAACGACAATTGAATTAAAAAAGGACAAATAAATATAAAACTTTTAAAAGATGTTTATTGTATATAGAAGCAACATATTTTACTTTTTTTTTGTGCAAAATATCTTTTTTTGTATTTTTGTATTTTGTATTTTTATTTAAATTGTTTAAGAGCAAAGGGAAACTGACAATCACGTTCACAGTGCTTCACGGGAGTAGGCAAGCACTAAACAGTTCTTTTGACGTAAAGTTGCAATAATGCAAATTGATGGCTTCAACAGAAGCATATACCATCAATTAAACACTTGCAGCTCACAGTAGGTCTGTCTTTAAAGGGCACCTATTATGCCCCTTTTTACAAGATGTAATATAAGTCTCAGGTGTCTAGGGACACCACATTCCATTCTGGGGAATGTGTCTGTGAAGTTTCAGCTCAAAATACCCCACGGATCATTTATTATATCATTTTGAAAATGCCTATTTTGAGTGGAAGCTGAAACGCACTGTTTTCGTGCATGTCTCTTTAAATCCAAATGAGCTGCTGCTCCCCGCCCCCTTTTCCAGAATAGGGTTGTGCCTTTACAGCTGGTACCTCAAATACTCTGCCAAAAAACATCTGTTTGGTTTTGATTATCGTGTATATCACGCTGAAATCATGTGTTTTAAACTTCTGATATAGTGTTTTCTGAGTGCACAGAAAGTGGCTGTCACACGGCATGTGAGTACTAAACAAAGTTCTCTTTCATGTCTTATTGCGCTTAAACTGACAAATACATACAAGGTTATGTTAAAACACGCTACAAAAACAGTCAGTTATGTCTGTGAAGGTAAACAGATGGGAAAGAAATTAGTGCTGGGCGGTATGACCAAAAATTTATGTCATGGTATTTTTCAAAATTATACCGGTTTCACGGTACATGACGGTATTTTTTTTTTCATGCATGACCGGGTGTTAACCATATTTTCTACTGATTGAGAGAGGAAATACTGGCACTAAAAGAAATCGCATGTTTATATTAGATCTGTGTATGAAGTGACAGCAGCGTAATATGCAGTACCTATACCGCTGTCTACGCTGTTATATGACCCAAACAATAAAATAAAAACAGAAAATCACTCACTGCTCTTGACTGAATAACTTCTATAGCTTTAATAAGAAGACATTTCTACCTTGAATGCAGCTTTTGAATGCTCTAGCGTGAATATAAACATGGCGGATTGTGTGCGGCTCACTCTGGGCGGGGTCTCTGCTAATACGGCTGTGTCAGTCAGCGGCCGTGGGCGGTAATATTATAATAAGAACCCCTTCCTACGTCAGAAGGGGAGAGAAATCTGATCGGCTCATTTTCTCACATGCTTGCAGAGAAAGGCTTACAAAACCAAACTTACTGGGTTCTTCTTTTTCACGTTTTCTGAGTTGGTAGATGCACCGGACACTCAATTATAGCACGGAAAAAGTCAGATTTTTCATCTGATGAGCCCTTTAAAGGTTTATAAGTTGTAGTTTAAAATCAATTTCCCTATGGAGAAAATTTAAGGAATTTTTACTTCCAGAACGTGGCTGTTGCTATCTATAAGTATATCCCTCCCACTAATACTAAACGCCTCTGACTAGAAATAGCAAATCACAGGTTCAAGAATGTGACGTGTACTAAAGTCGAATGCGATGTGAACTAATGTCGCTCCCAACTTCCGGTTTCAATAGAAAATCTGTCAACACAGGACTAAAAACTGCACCCATCAAGAAATTCATGGGGTCTTTTATAACCGAACATCCAAGGCGCCCATCAGAAGTGTAGATGTTTTTGAATTCTGTGAAATCTGTGGCACAGCCTGGTTATAAGTGATTCACTGTGCATTAAAATGATAACTAAAGCCTCGTTCAGACTGTCAGCCCAAATCCGATTTTGTGCATATCTGGATGGAATCTGATTTGAATAACTGACTGTCCACACAGTGTATCGCAACTGTTCATATCCAATTTGTGTGTCCATAAGCGCTCTTTTTTTTACGGAATGTGCATTGGTTTCTATGGTAATGCCGTTGCGTTGTTATGCCTACGCTAAAAACAACAGTAACAACAATACAGTTTGCAATACAGATGTTGTCTTACGACATTTCGTCTTGTGAGGCAGCGGCAGAAACGCAGGAAGCTGGAATGTGCAGCTTTATTCCGTGCCGCCGTCTCTGCTACTTTCAAAACTCAAAGAGATGCGTATATTAGCAGTATATTGTGTTTTTCCGCTTGACTTGCACTTCGCAACGACACAAGCTTGTTTCTGGCATGTTTTCGGCAAAAAACGTCTGACGTGTTTACGTTTTACGTTGGCATGAGGGCGTGAAAAAGCTACGCTAAATCCGATCTGAGGGGTCAGACTGAAACAGATTTCCAGGAATGCGATTTGAATAGGATTCCAAACCACATATGA
>NW_015624552.1:19584-22071 GCF_001515625.1 Sinocyclocheilus rhinocerous | reverse complement strand
TGTTTGTTACTGTGTATATTCAGAAACCTTTCTACTGATTTGACTGATATCATTGTGATATTTGGTGGAAATGGCTCTTTAGTTTAGATTTTATTTTATTAAAAAGACATAATGAAAAATCTGTATATTATATTGGTAAAAATATTCAGAAACATGTCCACTGATTAATCTTTACTATGTTGTGCTTTTTGCATTACATAACTTAATCTGTGTGACATTAATGGCTGTTTTAACAAATAATGGTACTTTGATTGAAGCAATTCTTAATGAATCTAATTTTTGACTGTCAGCCCAAATCCGATTTTGTGCATATCTAAATGGAATCTGATTTGAATAACTGACTGTCCACACAGTGTATCGCAACTGTTCATATCCAATTTGTGTGTCCATAAGCGCTCTTTTTTTTACGGAATGTGCATTGGTTTCTATGGTAATGCCGTTGCGTTGTTATGCCTACGCTAAAAACAACAGTAACAACAATACAGTTTGCAATACAGATGTTGTCTTACGACATTTCGTCTTGTGAGGCAGCGGCAGAAACGCAGGAAGCTGGAATGTGCAGCTTTATTCCGTGCCGCCGTCTCTGCTACTTTCAAAACTCAAAGAGATGCGTATATTAGCAGTATATTGTGTTTTTCCGCTTGACTTGCACTTCGCAACGACACAAGCTTGTTTCTGGCATGTTTTCGGCAAAAAACGTCTGACGTGTTTACGTTTTACGTTGGCATGAGGGCGTGAAAAAGCTACGCTAAATCCGATCTGAGGGGTCAGACTGAAACAGATTTCCAGGAATGCGATTTGAATAGGATTCCAAACCACATATGAATGTAGCTCGAAACGGATTTACAAAAATCGGATTTCATGTAGTTCGTTGCTGTTCAGACTAAATCTAAATATGATCGGATTTCAATCGGATTTGCACAAAAATCGGATTTGGGCTGACAGTCTGAACGAGGCTAAAGACTCTTTCACATAATTCGTGTCAACATTTCCCAATGCACTGAGCTCTACGGACTGAAGCATCAAGCACATGACATTACGAGGGTCGTGCCTGGCCAAAAACCAAAAATATGCCGTTTTCCTGCTAGCTATCAACCATGTAAAATCACCGTTCCATGATGGTATCTGCAAAGCTTTTCACATGGAAATCAAAACTGCATGTGACACTTCCGACTTTTTCTACAGCACTGAAAATCATTAGTTCTACCTGTTGCTGAGGGTACTGCATCCCTCCCATGCCCACTTGGCCACGCCCTTGCATTCCTATTGGGTATCGGTGAGGAGCGGGTGATCCATATGGCTGTCCCGGATAAGTTCCACCTGCCTGAGAGTAGGGACTGTTGCCCATCACATACATCTGAGAACGCTTCAAGGCCATAGGGTCCATAGGTGCCACCTGTAGAGAGGAGTATCGGCACGTTAAAATAAAGAACAGCAATAGCATTGATTTCCAACGTACGGTAGTCTGCGTGAACACATTTATATGACTATTATGCCTGAGCAGACTGGAATACAAATAGCAATCATAAGGTGGTTTTCTCTCAAGTGTCTCATCTTTGCCAGAAAGACTGAGAGCCATCCAAGCTAACTCACTCATGTCACTGCCAAATTCAGGCCAATTGAAGCAGCACTTACAGAAAATGTGACCAATTTGAGAAAGCCTGGGAGGCCACTATAAATGAACATTTTAAGCGTCAGCAGTCATGCCAGAGTGCTCTGCTGTCACACACACACATTTTCTCCGACTAGACAACTATATTGTCAAATCTAAACTGCTGTAGTTTAGAGTTTGTGTACCATTAAGGTATGCCTGAAGAATCTGTAGTGGAACACTGTTGGAAGTTTCCAGGTCATTCTTACTCAAGATGCAGGAGAAGTTGAAGCCATCAATGACGAGTCTACTGTTTTATAATCATACGCCATTTCCACCTCTAATTTATTCCTAACACTCCTCGTTGATGCACCCTGATCAAGTCCATCATTAAATCACCAATTAGGTACGTGAGGTCAAGCTATGCTGTGAAAATAGCAACAGCTAAATGACTTTGTTGGCATAATGTGCAGCAGAGTGACTATATTCACAAAACAGTACAGCCCGGAGTGTTTTCTTGCTTTATAAAATGGTTACTACATACATAACTCAAATATTAAAGACACAAATATCCAATAGAGCATTTTATTAAACAAATTCAGGATTCCAATAGATAATATAGGTCTAGTCCCTGATATGTAAATTACATAGGAAGGTGAGCACGGCAGGGTTGCACTATTCATAAAGCCTTACTTTAATTGGAATGTAGGCTCACTAGGGGATTAAAAACTACTACTGTACAACTTACAACCCTCTACATTGCGAGTAAATCACTCGCATATGCGACTAAATCTTCACTCTGGGCGACTAAATGAGAGCGAGCGAGAGTCTTACATAACATGCAGAATTGATGCGCTACATGTAAACGATATACTTTGTTGTATTTTCCTGTAAAA
>NW_015624552.1:15945-19005 GCF_001515625.1 Sinocyclocheilus rhinocerous | reverse complement strand
TGCTTGCACCTTTTATCCTTAAACTTTTTCTAAATTTAGTGTTTTATTTAGCATTTGTGTATATATTTGTGTATAGAATTTAAATACATTACCATTTTTTTTTTTTTACTTTTATTCAGCAAAGATGCACTGAATTGATCAAAAGTGACACTATTCAAGATTAAAGACATTTATAATGTAGTATTCCTATTTAAAGTAATTTTGTAACTTTCTGAATCCTGAAATAAAATGTATCACGGTTTAAAAAATTAAGCAGCACAACTGTTTTCAACCATGTTAAATGATATTTCTTGAGCACCAAATTATATCATATCAGAGTAATTTCTGAAGGTTCAAGTGACACAACACAGGAATAAATTACAATTTTTAATGTACTGAAATAGAAAACAGTTATTTTACATTTTAATAGTGTTCAACAGTATTACTGTGTTGTTACTGTATTTTTTTGATCAAATAAATGCAGCCTTGGTGGGCATATAATACTTCTTTTTTTTTTTTAAACATTCAAAAATCCTACCATCCTTAAACAAGGTAGTGTCAATTATAAATATTAAGGAAAAGGAACCATGCGTAAAATGAATCAGAGGCAGTAAATAAACAAAATTCTATTTTGGAAACAAGTACACCAATAGTTAATGCAAAAAAATGACACAAAGGTGAGTTTGGTGAATTTCTGTCACTAATTACATTTTGCGTGGAGCCAGAGTGGCAGAACAACGCACACTTGGAGGCCTGGGGAAAGTGTGCCGCTTAAATGGGCTTCATGCTGAAGATAAGCCATTAACAACTCAAGTTATTCTCATAATGCCCTTTCTCTAAAAATGCAAATGAGCATAAATGTCAACATCATCTTCATGTATGTCTAAAGAATTGAAATCTGTCACACATAACACAAACTCATTGACGTAATTCAACCAGTCTGCAATTTTATTCCAACAATTATTCTTCAGCGAAGGCATCTCTTAATGTTTATTTATACGGGGGGGGGTTCCATTTTTAAAAATTTCTGGTGCAACATACTTATAATTATTATTATAATGTTATAATATGGTGTAATTTAACACAAATAGAAGGGGGTTATAACAATTTCATTAAAATTCCTTTAAAAATAATCGAACAATTCCAATCAGTAGCAAAAAATACAATTCTTTCTAATAAAAACCAAAAGCGTGCAGGGGTAAGCATGGAAGAATGTAGAGAGACACTGTGCTTTTTTTCTCTGAATTAATTGTAGGCAAACAGGCAAATATATTTTAACGTTATTAACAGACTTCATAAATCATTAATCTGCTAAGGTTGATCCAAGATGCTCTCAAGGCATCGTACAAAATTTGTCAAGAATGAATGGAAGATGTGAGGGCTATCAGGTGTCTTGGCATCTCTTCCAGTCATGTTGCCTGGGCAGGCCCTGGGCAATCCAGCACAAATTTGCCACTATGAAAGCATGGCTAATCTGCATGTGTGAAGGTCAGGACTGCTCATCCATACAGAGAAGCGCCAGAGCCAAAAAGCATCTGATCACATAGATGCAGAACTGGAGAACTGAAAGCAGGCAGCTTTTGCCTCGTACTTATGATAAGCTATATGAGGAAAAGAGAAAAAAAAATTGTATTTTACCACTGGTTTTTGTCTACTTAGAACTCAAAATAGACAATACACTTAACTGAGCACATACTGGTTATAAACAACTAACTAAAAAAATTGTCAAATTATGTTACACCAATTTGTTACATTATCAGCGTTTATTGTTTAACAAAGACAAAACCTACAGCATTTAGCTGGCTGAATATTAATATATGCTAAACTATTCCAATAGATTCATCAGCTTTCCCCCCTGGACCTGAATAAAAACATATTAAGCAGCAAAGTCAATTTATCACAAAAATCAAACTTGAAAAACTGTAACTAGGCCAGCAGCACTGTAAAATCCAAGGTTGTATCTTAAAACCAAGTAGGCTGCCTACCTAGACAGCATTTTTCAACATTATAGTCTCAAAACTGCCAACCAAGATAGGATTTATTTCTGGTATTATATTCTTAAAACCCAGTGGGCTTCCAACCTAGAAAGCAATTTTGGGTATTACAGTCTCAAAACCTAAAGCACAGCCTGCCTAGACAGCATTTTGGGCAACAGAGTGGCACAACCTAGTAGCGTGTCACCTACCTAGTCAAATATTTGGCCATTAAGGTCTCAATTTCTCAAAACCTAGTGAGCTTCCTAGGTTTTGGGATCCAGCTTTCGTCACCATCTCACCCTATAATTTCTTTATATTTTAATATGTTGTGTTTAATACAACCAGTACGGATAATATTTTAAATAGTGAATGTGAAAACTAATCACTGCATAATGAGATGGGCGCAATGACGCTAACAATGCTAATCAGTAGGGCTGGGTACTGAAAACACAGTCTAGCCCTTCGACAGTGCTTTCTGGTGACCAAACATTGAAAACGAAAACGAAATTTTATTTGGGAAGTAAAATCGCTTTGTTTCAATTGAGCTCGGGGACGAAACGCACAAGCAGCGAATTTTAAATAGCAGCAGCGCAATGCTAGAATGTTCCATAATTTGATTGGCACCGAACGAGCGCTTTATCGAAACCACGGCCGATAATTTATTCAATAACATGACAATGGCTTCTTGGTAATAATGCTGTATTATTATACGGGCTATACGAATATAAGAAGCCCAACATATCCGCTCGCCGTATCGGGCATCTCTTAAAGCAGAAATGAAAGTCTCAGCGCAGGCTAACTCATGCTAACACCGTTAGCACAGTCACCTTGGACAGAACTTGACATGTTCTGCTGCCTGTCAATCCACACACAAGCCCAAACCCCGGAATAGTCTTAACTACAATAGAAGAAAACAAACTCAGCACGCTATTTGCCCATTCATATAGATCATTTGCATTCAATAAATATAAAAACTAGACGCTGTAAACTAGTATTACGAGTAGCATCAGGCCACGGCTAGACCTGCATGCGAAACTTGACACACACACACACACACCCGCACGCTTAATCGTTCACCTGAACTGTGATGTTCCCATTATTCCCA
>NW_015624552.1:5367-14403 GCF_001515625.1 Sinocyclocheilus rhinocerous | reverse complement strand
ACACACACACACACACCCGCACGCTTAAACGTTCACCTGAGCTCTGCTGTTCCCGTTATTCCCAGGGCTCAAGGCCGGGTGGTTTCTTTGTTGTGCTCCCCAGCCGTGGCTGGCAGCGGGGCTGTACGGGGAGCTCAAGTCTTTGCCCAGACCCATGCCGGACTGCTGTTGCTGCTGCGGTGGGTTGCTGTAGTCTTGATAACCGCTGCCATATCCGCGCATCATCGGACTCGGAGATGTCAGAAGCTGGTTTAGGGTGGGTGTAGCTCCAGAAGGGTGCAGTTGGTTTTGTCCGGGAAACCTCTGAAAGCCCCCAACATTGGCACCGGGAGCTGGGGTAGTAGAGGCTATAGCAGCCTTGCCATGACTAGCAGCAGCGGCGGTAGGCGAATTGTTACCTGGGCCCATCATGTTCCCCTGCCGCGACGGGCTCATCATACCGTATCCAGCGCCACCGTACCCCGGCCGGTAGTTGGTATAGTGGTTGTACGGATTATTATGGTACCCTTCGTGGGAGTTTTGCACTTGATCCATGTTGCCCTGTGCTTGATGCATTAAAGCCGTCCTAGGGCTTTGTTGTCCGCCATGTTGATCAAAACAAGGCCCTCCTCTTCCATTCCCGTAATAATGATTAAACTCAGAAACTGAGCTGTTCCCGCTTTGGGACGCGCTGCCGCCGCTGTTGCTGTTGTTGTTGTTGTTGTTGCTCGTTGGTCCAAAGTTGGAGTGCTCGTACCTGCTGCCCATCCGATCCCCCCCGGTTTTGGACGAGCGATCCTCCTCGTCGCTTGTGTTCAGCAAACGCGGATGGCAATCGACCTGCGTCTCCAGAGCGTTTTCTTTCCCTCCATGCTGTCGATTCCCCGAATCTCCGCGCACGGGTGTCGGGTTGATGTTGTTGTGGTGGTGGACGGCTCGCTGCTGATGGAATGATGCTTGCGACTGTTGCTGTGGAGGTGTGCGATGATGAGGCGAAGGAGGGGGATCTCCGCTTCCAACATTTTTCACTTGATGATTCGCGACCAGACCCGTTTCCATACTCGAAATCGCGGTTAAATGAGCAGAAAAGACTGTGGGTTGATTCTCAGCGTCCGTGTTTTCGCAGAGACTGTAGACGCATGCTGATGCCCATCTACATTATTCGTTGAGGCAGCGCTGTACCCATGCACAGCCCCGCATCACACCGATTCCTCCTCATTCTCACCATTAGATTTTGGATGGAGCCCTTGCCACCGCTGTCCTGTCAAGGGATGGCTGTGTGCTGCATGAGCACGAGCTGTGAAAACAATTACTGAGGCGTTGAAACTGAGAAAAAAAAATCTGCTAAAATACGCGTTTAACTTGTGGTGTTTCGGGGGGAGCATATAGGCGTTCATATATTTTCACATATTCAAAAGTTTATTTTTAATACCAAACTTCCGAGCAATGGCGCTATAAATGTGCATAAGACCCCTTCCAGAGCCCCTTTGCTCCAGGCAGCATGGCATTATCAAGCATCTCCTCCTGCTCTCCACTGCTCTGCGCTGAGTCTGCTGGAAAAGCCGGACCGGATGTTTCGGGATTTCTGTATTTACATTGTTAATCCATCTCATTTTAAATGGTTAATGGATTAAACTATAGCTAGTGATCCTATACGTTCGTTACACTGCAAAGGCGGCGCGGAAGCTGCATCTGACGTGGCTTATTTTCCACAAAACGGTGCATTTAGTTTTTAATGCTGTAGAGAGGCGTCAAATGCATTAGAAATAATGTTAAGGAATTAATGTTGTGTAATTATGAATACAGAAACATTATGAATGCAAATATGAAATATAAAATAAAATTATGGAATTTTAAAACGTATGCACTTTCAAAAAAACGGTACAAAAGTTGGGCCGTACCTTTTCTAACAGGTAACTTTTTCTACCTTATTAACCCTTAAGGGTGCATGTAAGTAATTTAAAGTTATAAAACGGATAGTTCCGGTCCTTGATTCTGATTGGCTGAGCCACGTTCGAAGCTGTTGTAAATTACACTACAAACACACACCTTTGTTTACGTTTGTCTGCTGCTTGGCAACCACTTTGCGTTTTAAATGGCACCAGCATCTAATTTCATGCATTAACCAATTCTGTTACTTGCAGATTTTGTACCTCACCATCGACAATACATACAGGAGGCTTGCAACGATTTGTTGGAATATTGCTTAAACTGCTGCATGTCTAAAATGACACCTTCTAATGGGGTGATATGTGTATGGTGGAGAGGTAGGCCTGCTCTGGGGATGGCTCGGCCTGTTCAGCATGAGCAGGATGTGAAAGGACCTCCCCCAGTAGCAGTGGCAGCAGCTCAAGCACAGAAACTGGGTCAGACAAAAAACAAAAAAGCAGTCAGTAAATTTCTGGAATATTTCCGAAATTTACTGGAAATTTTCCACCTTTTTGCAACCCTAACTAAAATAAGTAAAACTAAAACTGAAATAACAGAAACTGGGACAAAAAAAAAAAAAAAAAAACACTCAGGCAGTCAGGCTTAGCTCCAGAGTGATGCTGTGACACTGCAAGCGTTTTCTCCACAATAGAAAAGCAACACCTTCTAATACAAAGGTAGAAAACGACAGAAAGTCTCACGCTTTCAAGGTCAAGCAAATGATGGACTGAATTATTCAGAACGGACTGGAGACAGCCATGCCTTAGCAATTAGTTTTACTATTACTATTTATGATAAAATTGTGGATTATGTATGCAAACAGACATGGCAAATCTTGTCATGGCAGCTTAAATTAAAAAGGTGGGTTTAAAAGACGTAAATTTCAGTTATATTATCAATTTGGCTACACAAGTTTATAATATCCTTATCCCTAGAGTAAAATTTGTATATGTATATAATGTTAATAATATCTATATGATGATTTTATATGGTATTATATGTAGCAACATGTACATGACATTTTCAAAAATGTATTACACATACATAAACATACATATTTGTCTGGGCTAGATATACAGTATATGCTAGTATATAAAATTGTTCCCATTTCTAATAGCTATCATGTATGTTTTTACTTAAAATTACAATATATTTCATAAATGGAAATGTATATTGCATTTGTGTATGGGCTGAACTGACTTGAGCTGAATAATGGCACTAATGTCTTTTTAGAGCTGCTTCACAGCTACAATTCTATTCAATTCACTTTTGAATAATATAATACTGTTATTTTCTTGTTTATTACTGTTCAAAACAATCTGTATTGACTTGACCTTTAAAATGGCATATTTTAGTAATAGTATTTTATTTAGTGCAATGGTCCTCTGTAATTCAAGTCTTTTAAAGCACTGTGATAGCTTTTTGCAAGGAACAGATATAATTCTTCCAAAACATTAACCTCCACAGTATCTCTAAAGTATGGTTGGGGTGATTCAATAACATTTGGTCACAGGATAAACAAAAACCAATGGCGTTTGATGCCACCTACACTACAATTGCAAAAATTGTTTCTTATGACATATGACATATATCTGACATAAAGTCACTCCCCCCGTATCTCTTGCTCCAAATTAAAGCACTTCTCCGTGAAAACATTTTAGTGACGAAATTGCCCATCTTTTGCTGCTAATCACTTATTATATTTATTTTAATAAATTATGTAGACTATATGACTATTATATCATTAATGCATTACACTATGCATTACACACATTGTCACATTTCCGTCACACGCTTGAGGTATTCGGTCAATCACAACGCACTGGATAGCTGGCTAATCAGAGCACACCTCGCTTTTCAGACCGATTAGTTTTGTAAAAATCGACGCGTTTCAGAAGGCGGGGCATAGAGGAGAAACAATAATGTACAGTATGTGGAAAATAATGTTTTTTTTACTTTAAACCGCATAAACACATTTCATTACACCAAATACACAAAATAATGTTCTTTTTAGCAGCATCATATGACCCCTTTAAGGTTGGATTTGTTTGGCTACTCTGAAACTATAGCTTTGTGTAACAGGATACTGGCTTCAGGAGACTTGGATTGTTGCTTTATATATGCAGTTTGATAGCAATGTGAAAATATGCTTTCATGGGAGAAAGCAGAGTGAACATTCCTCCTTACTGTACATCTTTTGTGTTCCATGGAAGAAAGTCATTGAGGCTTAAAATGACAAAGAGGTGGATGCATTTAGTGTAATGTTCTGTGAGGTTTCCTCTCTTCATTTGTATCAACTTCCTCTTCACTTCAACCCCAGGAGCTTCCCATCATGGCTTCACTTCAACCAGCAGCACAAGATGGCAACCGTCCTTTATTAAAGACTGTGTCTTGAGCTGAAGCTGGCACTGGCCCAAACTGCATTTAGAAAAAGGCACGGTGTCGCTGATTGCATTTTTCCTAATTAAGCCTCGTCTGACCTTGGCAGAGGCAAATCATTAGATTCTCATTTTAATAATCACACCGCAGCGGTTATATTCCACTGGGTCTCTGACGGCACTGGAGCAGTCTTTAAGCTCTTCTTAATTTTCTTGTTTACAAGAGGACCCAACTTTATAGCGAGAGTAAGTAATTGTGTTGGTGGATATGATGACATAAATGACTCTCTAATTTAGGCCCTCTGTGTATGTTTGAAGAACACTATTGCTATACTATAAAAGCTACTTATGTTTTCATAAGCGTTTGATGTAAGTGCACATTTTAGCCAACTTTATGGTATATATATATATATATATATATATATATATACTCTTATGAATGTCCTGTCTTTATCTTCTGAAAAAAACAGACCAAAAATATAGGTGTATTACACAGGTGTATTTTTGTCCAGTAACATTGTCCACACTGAGAAAAGCATTGTTTACATCCATGGTGTGAATCTGTCAAACTTCTAAATATTGCAAATAATTTGCAAATTATGCAGAGTTTTATGATAATTCAAGAGAAATTCTAGGGAAATTGACAAAATAGTGGGGCTAAATATAATATTTTTACTAAATATAATACATTACTAAACTTGAGGTGTAGAGTGCTGACAAACTTGATGTTTGCAAGCAACAGCTGTTTGAAATAACAGAAAATCTGCATAAACTACAGAGAATGTACATGTTTAAAAAGGGCAAGAACTAATATATAGAATAGGCTAAATGAGCAAAGGCTTCAGCCTACACCTTTTTTGGTCATTATGTATCTTTTTGAATTTATCACGAAAATTGTGCGTGAAGACCAAAATTAAATTTGTTGTCGTTGTTGTTGGCTAAATGATATATTTTTTTCTTTTAGTGAATTTAGTGACGTGAATTTAGTGACATGAATTTATCTAGGAATGTTATCTTCTATCATAGTTTATGTGCAGTTTATTCGTATTGAATAATAAAATGTATCCATCTAAAGTGAGCATACATTATTAATACACATTTTAGAAATGTTATTGGTGTCTTTATGTTTCCATTCAACATTTTTATGTAATATCAAAATGTGCATAAAATACATCACTAGATCTTAACTGAATAAACTGAAGTTATTCATTTCAAAGACAAACACTGCTTATACTGAATGATGGCTTTAACTTCATTCAGTAATCATAAAACATGACAGATGTGCTGATTTGCATCTTGAGTCATCTTGATTTCAATATCCTCTTAAATGTTATGTAAATACACTTTGAATAGTAATAGAAAAAGACAAATTAATATACACTGTTCACATTATTCTGAAATCACTTTTGTATATAAAATTTGTCGTTCACTCTAATTTGGTCAACATTAACTCAATTGTGTTTTGTAATTTTCTTTTTTGTATTATGTATTTCTGTAATTTTCTGTTGGAGTTTTTAATCATATTTTGCATAATATTTCACACTATGTTCTCTGAAATTGGACTGTAATTCCTATGGTCCCTCTTGATTAAGCTCAGCTGGCGATTTGTAATCATGTGTCTATAAAAGGGATGAGTTGCTGTTTGTAAGATGAGCACTGAAGAAAGCTGTGGGCTAGGGCTGAAATGTCTGTTTTTAAAAAAAATTCACAATGCAAATCTAAATAATAATAATAATAACAAATACATACAATAAGATATGTTTTTGATAGACCTTTGCTGTCTGGTTATCTCATCACTTCAAACGTGTATGACTTTATGTGGAACAAAAACAAAATTATTAAAATTTTTTTTTTTAAAAGTCGTGTTTTTTTTTTCTTTCATACATTGAAAGTCGATGGGGTCCAGAACATATGGAAGCCCGTTTACGCCACTGAATAATAAAAAAAAAGGGTTATTGCGACTGTTTATCTCACAATTCTGGCTTTTTTCCCCTTAGAATTGTGAGTTTATATCTCACAATTATGACTTTTTAACTCTCAATTGCGAGTTTGTATCACGGAATTCTAATGAAAAAAAAAAGTCAGAATTGCGAGTTTGTATCACGGAATTATGAGGGAAAAAGTCAGAATTGTGAGATAAAAATTATGTGGGACAAAAACAAAATTTTTAATTTTTTTTTTTTAAAAGTCGTGTTTTTTTTTTCTTTCATACATTGAAAGTCAATGGGGTCCAGAACATATGGAAGCCCGTTTACGCCACTGAATAATTAAAAAAAAGGGTTATTGCGACTGTTTATCTCACAATTCTGGCTTTTTTCCCCTTAGAATTGTGAGTTTATATCTCACAATTATGACTTTTTAACTCTCAATTGCGAGTTTGTATCACGGAATTCTAATGAAAAAAAAAAGTCAGAATTGCGAGTTTGTATCACGGAATTACGAGGGAAAAAGTCAGAATTGTGAGATAAAAAGTCGCAATTACCTTTTTTATTTTTTATTCAGTGGCGGAAACGGGCTTCCATAATTCCACAAGAACAACACCGGGGTGTATTCCAGAAAGCAGGGTTAATTTACCGTCAGCTAAACCCTGAACTTTCGGTTGATTAACCCCAAACCTTGCTTACTCGAGGTATGTGGTTCCAAAAATGCGTCCGGGAGTAAGTTAATTCAACTCCGAGTATGTTCCTGGTTAAGACTCAAGGAGACATTCTCAACAGAGCGACGAATCGACGAGTCACTATAGAAACGGACGCTAAGCAAAAGCGCGCCATGCTGTTTCTTTCTTCTTCTTTTGTTCAATGGTCGTTTACATGCTTAGTGCACATCGCCACCTAATCGATGGTTGTGCAATCATTTTTATTTTTTTTCGTTTAATCTTGTATATATATAATAGGCTATATTACATATTGTAATATTATATAATGTTTTGCGCTATCTGTCACGCCCACTGAAGGCTCGTCAGTAGATCGCACGTGCGCTGAAGTGAACTAACCCTGGAACATAAGCTGCTCCGGAGCAGGTTATCTTCAGAAAGCAAGTTACTATGGTTACCCTGAAGTACCCTCCGATTTTGGAACCGAAAACTGAGATTATCCGCTCGTTTATCCTCAAACATACCCGTATGTCACTGTTTTTTGGAATACCCCCCAGGCCACAATGCTAATTATTAAGCAGTACTGCCCTCTGCTGACAGCACGAGAACAGACATACTGTGCATTGTGCTTAAATAGGATGTTGTTGCATGCATTTCTATTAGATCAATAGCCCATATGACACATTACAGTAGTAAAATATCTATTTTTGTCTAATATTTGTATCTCAGTTGTGGTGTAGGGGTTACAAAACACTGTTGTTTCCCACTGAACTCCTAAAGGATCTGTTAATCTATTATGTAAAAATACATGAAATTAATGAATTGAATACATTACTTTTATGATAACCACAGTCCTAATTTTATAATGAAGTGGGGGAAAAGCCTCATTAAAGAAAAGAAATTCTTAGTGAGTGGTTTGGCGTAATCTTCATTATTATGTTCTTATGAAAAGAACTATTGAAAGGGTTCTGTTTAAATCTAATAATCATTTGATTTCCCCCCCCCTAAAATCGAAGTTATGCAGTACAGACAAGCATGTATAAACATGCAGACAGGGGAAAAATGACTGTGTTGAGGTAAATATGACCATATCACCATGGGTGCATTGATGGTTCATGTGGTTCTTCCAAGCCAAATTTCTAGATGTTCTGAAGTGAAGCCAAAGTCAGCCACTTCATCACTGTTTGGCCCAGTCACACATCTCATCCGAATGGACATTGAATCTGAAGAGGATTGGTATGTGGACAAAGAATCTTTGATTTGCTGCTGACTGCATGAGGTTGTTTGGAGTATGGGGGTCACATGACTTGGTTCAAATTTTCTGTGCTTGTTTTGTCAGTTTGACCTAAAACCAACATGTTCGCCCATGGGGCTGGACATTCAGAAAATGTAGAAATAAATCAAGAGCGTTCAAGAGAGGAGCATTCCCCCTATGGGGGGTCGGGGGGTGTAGGAATCACAGTCTATAGAAGGGAGACCCCATTGATAAAAATCTTTCCGTTGTGGAGGGGGATTATAAATCACATCAAGTGGAGTGGATCCCCCTCAGTAGAATTCGTATTCCAGGGCCGGGGCCCTTAGGGAAGATCCTTGTAGGCCCTATTGGCCTCTGGGCCCCCTGCTCTGCTAAAACATGTAAACATGACAGTGTACTCATTCGTGGGTATTATTTCATACTGATCTTCAGTGTTGGGGAAAGTTACTTTTAAAAGTAATGCATTACAATATTGCGTTACTCCATAAAAAAGTAACTAATTACGTTACTTCATTACTTTTTATGGAAAGTAATGCGTTGCGTTACTTTTTAAATCTGCGTATATAGGGCTTGCTTGTTTGTTTTTAAAATAAAAAAGTTCGATTTTTGGCAAATATAAAAGCCTTTTCACACCAAAAGTGAAATGAATAAGCCTCAGGCTGAAGGGAAAGTACATTTACGTCCGTACAGTAGAATGCAGAAGAAGAAATCTCAACACATTTCAGCAATAAACAAAGACACACAAATGTTTGTTTAGAGTAATTTTTGCTTATTAGTACGGCTGAACTGGATCATCGAAGGTCAGAAGCAAAGACATTGGTTAATAGAATGGGATTAAATACATAAAGCATATTTGTGTTGTTTAACATTTAATTATTGCAGATTTGCGTCATATTCTGAGT
>NW_015624552.1:0-4617 GCF_001515625.1 Sinocyclocheilus rhinocerous | reverse complement strand
GAACTCTGGACCAAAATATACTACATTTGCATGTAGCCAATAGAATCTCTCTCTCTATCTCTCTGTCTATAGGCCTATAGCCTTGCTTCCTACTACAGGGAAGTCAAAGATACACACACACACACACACACAGTATCTGGTTCAGCTGAAATGAGATTTTCATTAACCTCAACACCAGCACGAAATACATTTCTGCAATAAGTGTAAGTAACAATTTGACAATTGTCAAAGAAAAAGAAAGTATAAGGTTTAGATTGATTTTCGTCTCTCTTGCTCTACTAAACTGGTTGGCTATTTTACAAAAGACACACTCAGTTGTTTTCTGTTGTTTGTGAATTTCTGCTTTTGCCAACTAAACGTGTGGACTTTTTTTTGGTAGTGTTTTCCATCATTTTAAACACCTGTATTTCTCTTCCACATGCTTTTCAGTGATACTCGGTTAGAAGAAGGAAATTCAAATCACTCAGTCATTGCCAAAAGCTTGAAGAATCCGTCTTTACACAAGCTACATTTTGAGATTTTTAACTTATCTCACTCATCTCACTCACTTTGACTCAAGAGTCTCAAAGGACCAGTCTTTCTACTGCTGCAGAGAGCTGAGTAAGTGACCAATATCTGAAAATGTGTTGTATCAAAATAATGAAAATAACTGTGTACTTTCACTTTTTTAAATGCCCCTATATGGTTCTTTTTGTTTTGACATGTTACTGTTTTTTATTGTATATTTCATACCAGTGTTTGGGAAAGTTACTTTTAAAAGTAATGCATTACAATATTGCGTTACTCCAAATTACGTTAATTACGTTACTTCATTACTTTTTATGGAAAGTAATGCGTTGCGTTACTTTTTAAATCTGCGCTTGCTTGTCTTGCTTGTTTGTTTTTAAAATAAAAAAAGTTCTATTTTTGGCAAATATAAAAGCCTTTTCACACCAAAAGTGAAATGAATAAGCCTCAGGCTGAAGGAAATGTAAATTTACGTCCGTACAGTAGAATGCAGAAGAAGACATTTCAACACACTTCAGCAATAAAAAAAGACACACAAATGTTTTTCTAGAGTAATTTTTGCTTATTAGTACGGTTGAACTGGATCATCGAAGGTCAGAAACAAAGACATTGGTTAATAGAATGGGATTAAATACATAAAGGATATTTGTGCAGGTTTGCGTCATATTCTGAGTTGCATTATTTTTATTCATTTTGAGGAATACTGGATCTGTGTTTTTTTTTTTTTGTGTGAGTGAGATGCATTAATGCATATTCATATTTATTTTAGAACTACAGTAACATCTTCTGATTTCTCTCAACACTGTGAGTATAACTTACTTATTTGAAAAAGTAACTCAGATATTCTCTTGTAAATTAAAAAGTAATGCGTTACTTTACTAGTTACTTGAAAAAAGTAATCTGATTACGTAACTCGCGATACTTGTAATGCCGTACCCCCAACACTGCTGATCTTCTATGCAATTAAAATGACACCATGCAGAGACTAAAAATTAATTTATGTCTTTTGCTAAACATCCCATTTGGTTTAGAAATAAATTAGCTGTTATATATAGGAATAAAGTTTCTGTGTGATTGCCCGCAGAAATGTTAAACGTTACTGAGAATTGAACTGCCACAACGCAGTAATTTCCCCATATCTGAACTATACCACGTGGGTGAAAGTACACCCCGATATGGATACATCTTATTAAAAAATATAATCAGCTAAACCCTTTGATTTTCTCCAAAAAAGCACACACTTTGTGCTCAAAAAGAGGCTAAAGTTCAAATAAAATACCATTTCCAAAAAATCACAAATTAAAAATATATTTTCAATTTTCGAAAAACACACACACACACACACACACACACACACACAGAGTTTCATTTTCTGTGAAAATTATGAAAATATGAAATACACTTAGAACATGATTAAAATATTTAAGTAGTTGATTTTCATCTATCAAAGGTTTATATATATATATATATACATTTTTGTAAAGGGTTTTGTAAAGTCATAATTTTGTTATAATTTAGTAGTTTTGATCTGTTTGCTATTTACAGTAGTTACGGTGTTATATTATTTTCATAGTGTGAATTTTGGTGAATTCTATTAAACCCAGTTAGTTAATTATGATAATGGGACCTTCAGAAAAACATTCAAAAATGCATTGTCCCTGTTTTTCAATTGACAGATAATAATGTGTTAATGTATGATTTCAGCTGTTGTTTTTCTTTATTAATTTTAGATCACTCTGGATTGAGATATGTCAGAGATAAACCTTGAGCTCTAAAGGGCATGCAACTCAATGAAGATTTGTGTATTGTTAAACAGAGAAGAGAGCCTTGGATCTTCTGGATCTTTCTTCAGGTGAGAAAGTCCTGCATAATAGCTCTGTATTTCCACGCCAAGTTGTAATATTTTTTTTAAAATATGTACTGACAAGCACATCGACACACACTTAAGCAATATCACTCAAACAGGAGTAATGTAAAGGTGTCTTTACAGAGCTGAGTTAAGGCTGCTTTGTGGCTGCTCAAAAATCTCTATATAGGTGCAATGCAGCATAAAAGGCAGACTTATTTGATCCTATATATATACATGTGCATATTTACGATTTGTAATGTCTGTTTACAGGTTGGAACAAATATCATTCAGTATTTGGAGGAGGAGCAGCAGAGGCGATTCCCTCATGTCCTGCAGTTTTGGGATAAAATCAAGCCTTTGTTATTGTGGGAGACCGTCTTTTATAAGCAGTTGATATATGCTTTATATTATTGTACAGTTTGGACACTGAGTATCCCATGCCCATGTCTCTACACAGCACACAATCCTCTATATTCTGTTCCATTAACACATTTTCACCTATTTAGACAGTTTATAATTGCATTGTCTGTACTAGCTTTTTTCTGTTTGTTTGTTTATTTGTCATTTTTGGTAAATTGAAACACAATTTGATTATGCAGTAAATAATTGCACCATAACTTAATTTAATAGTAGTGTTTGCAACTTTAAATGTAATATAAATAAAACATTTTCAATATATTTGTAAGCTGTATGTTGTTATGTAGCAGCAGCAATAATAATGATAATGCCAACATTTTGGCCAAATAACCCAACAAATTAGTTGTTCTATAACCCAATTTATTGGGTAAAACTTACTACCCAATGCATTGGGTTAAAATAACCCTACAAGAGGTTGGTGCTATATAGATAATGGTATTATCTCTTACATATGTTACTGCTCAAATGCCAGTTTTACTGCGTAATGAGGTTCGGCTGATTTGATTTGGTGTGTATGTCCTCCAAGCCTGCGGGCGTGTATATTTATTATGTATATATAAATACAAACACATGCATGTATATATTTAAGAAAAATATGCTATGTTTATATATTAAATATATATATATTAAATATAATATAATAATATAAATATATAATGTATGTACATGTAAATATTAAAAAATATATATACTGTATGTTTTTGTATTTATATGTACATAATAAATAAACATTGTACACATACATATAATATGTAAACAAACTTATTTTGGATGCGATTAATCGCGATTAATCGTTTGACAGTACTAGTTTTTAAATGATGAGAAAGCATTTCTGTTGTGGCAGGAGGGGAAAAAAAGGACTGATTAAACACCGTGTCTATGTGAAAATGTTTGCTGCAGTAGCATGCAGCACACTGTAAATTTAATCACATTAATCAATTTACATTTCTTTCTACAGGTGACTGGGGCTTGTTGTCTTTTCTTGGCTGGTAAAGTGGAAGAAACCCCCAAGAAGTGTAAAGACATCATTAAAACGACTCGCAGTCTGCTCAATGACGTGCAGTTTGCACAGTTTGGAGATGATCCAAAGGTTCGCAACCCATTCAACACACAAATTCTCATGCTTGTGATGATCCTGCTGTGTTAAACATCGCTGTGTTTCATGGAATGACTCCACAGGAAGAGGTCATGGTCTTGGAAAGAATTTTACTTCAGACAATCAAGTTTGATTTACAAGTTGAGCACCCCTACCAGTTTCTGCTGCGCTATGCTAAACAGCTCAAAGGTATTACTAGGTTTAAGACCGAGTTTAAAGTTTCATTTTGAATTTAAGAAATGTCGATTCAAGTTGATTTCTTTCGTAGTGCTGCTTTTTGATGTTGCTCATCTCATTGATTAATTTTACAGGTGACAAGAACAAAGTTCAGAAGCTTGTGCAGATGGCTTGGACCTTTGTGAATGATAGGTTCGATTGACTTTATTTATTTATGTATTTATTTATTACCAACAATGATACTGTATTTAAACTTTTTTGTATATAAAAAAACTAAAAGTTCAGCTATTGCCATGCATCCATATCAGTGTTACTATAGTTAACTAAAACTAAACCCATAAAAAAATGTTTTACTTAAAAATAAACATTAACTAAAATAAAATAAAATAATTAAAAAAATTTCAAATTATTTTATTTCAGCGAATTGAGCTAATTTTCATTTAGTTTAACTTGATGTACTAAAATATTTAGTTAACCTTGACCATATAGACATTAAAAACTTAAACAAAAAAAAAATGACAAACACAACAGATTTATCAGAATTTTAACTAAAATTGAAATGAAAACAGAA
>NW_015624551.1:119087-120737 GCF_001515625.1 Sinocyclocheilus rhinocerous | reverse complement strand
TTCACCCCGTTACAATATATATATATATATATATATATATATATACTGTATATCTACACTGTAAAATCTAATAGTTTACCTTACTTAGATATAATTAGTTATCTTTACTTTGTTGTTATACTTACTAGGTTTTATTAAGTTACAGCTAATTTCAAGGCAAATAAAACAATTTACTAACTGCTTTGAGTAATGCTTACTTAAAATATTCAAGTAGCCACAAAGGAACGTCTCAGTTACGTATGTAACCCTCGTTCCCTGAAGGAGGGAACTGTAGGGTATCAGAGCGAATCAGACAATTTAAGATTTGATCAGACTGGTGTTGAACAACCCAAAGAGCCGAATTCCACAGAGAGGCCCAAGGTAACAGGATGTTCGTAAATCAGATCATGGCACCACGAGTCTTAAGCAAACCTAACCAACCAACTCCACAGTTTGGACAGCTTTCAACACTAAACAAAATAACACTTATTGACAATTCCAACTCAGAAAGGAGATTGTCAATTTTGGGGCAAGTAATCAAGATTGATGGTCAAAGAGATGCACAGCATGACCATCACATGTAAATCCATGATAGTAATCACGATCACAAGCTCTTTGGATTGACTTCCCACCACCTAGAGGACAAGAACCAGACTGAGATTATTTAGGATACCTTTTAACCTCTGGTCTTCACAGAACATATCCTTACGTCCACAGAATGGCACAGAAACGGCCTTTCCATGTATATATGCACCTAATTTGACTATCATGTTCTAATCACTTATTGTGTATATATTTTGAATAACTATTGTATAGCTTAAGGGTTCATATTAATGTTTAGTATGTGTGTGTTTGAATCTTCTTGCTTGAAACGTTTCTTCCAATCAATTATTTGTCAAATGTATCATATTCTTGTTAGAGAAATCATGTCCAAAATTATACTCTGCAAGAGCAGGAAAATTCGGACCATGTGACTGATACGATCACATGTTGATTTATGTATTGGGAGGAGAAACATACAACACCCTGAGCAAAGACTATATATATTTGGTCAAGACTCTATTTGGGATGTGTCCAACAGCCCGGTTTAAATACTCAGGACACCATCAAATTATGCTTTTAGCTTTTGCTTTTAGTCATAGCTTTTAGCTATGCTTTTTGCCCGTGAATTCGTCGAGCACCGTTTCAGTGTGCTTCAGCCTGCATGCCCGCTGCTACTTAACCACGATGAGAAAAAAACATCTAGTCTCGTTACTTCTATTCTTCTACTTTATTTTCTTTTCCGTTGAGAGTTTCGTGTTCTGAGTTAAGTTTTGTCTCCGAGTTCACCTCGAGTCTGTGACCGCCTCAAAACTTCAACCAGCCCACAACTCCGCATCTCCAGCCAACGCCCAACCATTGGCTTCCTAAGACATCACTTCAATGACTACTGAACTTCCAGTCAATAAGCAACCTCGGGAAACCCCCTTTTCTGCAAGGACAAGGGAACCCCTTTACACAGGCAACGCAAGTGCCTCCAGATTCTAGCCGAACTGCTGCATTTAATATAAATTTTAACCTCATTGAGGAACTCAATGCGAGGGTTAATTAAGTGATTGATGGTTGTTCAGGTCTATGCAATTGCACATATTGCTGTAAACTTGGGATTTCACATTTTCATTCTCTTAAACT
>NW_015624551.1:109780-119063 GCF_001515625.1 Sinocyclocheilus rhinocerous | reverse complement strand
TGTGATTGGCAGCACTCGGCGCCTGGTCGGGAAATGTCATGCCCCGACCATATCCGCCTGCAAGCTTCAGTGTAAACAGGGCCTTAAAATTAACACTCGCCAAGCGCCAAATGAGAGTAAAAATCAGCGTTGGCGAGTCCATGTAACAGTGTCAGTCGCCAGTTGGCGGGTACAACTTTTACGAATTATAATGCAATGAAGTGAAAACAACAGCCAGTTTTTAAAAAGATTCACTGTTTCGGACATAAGTGAATAAAATAATCTTTTCCGAAGACAAGATCATCTTGATTAGCTGTTCTGTCATAAGCGACAAGAGCGAATCAAATAATAGGATACAAACGGCTGATAAGGTCAGAGCAGTGTGATGGCCATTGTCTCTAGACACGGTTCTAATAACTTTTACCTGAGAAGATTTTGCTGCTTCATTTCGGAAGATTATCTTTTCCCTTCTTTATTATTCATAACCCGAGAATGCGGTGACACATACCTGGGGTTACGCCGTAAACGGTGCAGTGAAGTATAGTTTGAAAGGCTGCGCGTTTGGCTGTATGCATACGCTGAGCCGCTGCAGACAATTCACCAGTAGCGCTTCAACGGACGAAAACACACACAATTATGTAAAGAGTTGCGAGAAAATCGGATGTGTGTCAGATCCGCGTCATATGCATCAGGTTTTAAAGAGACAGCGCTGATTTTAAAGTGAAACCTGCTGAAGTCTGTCATTGATGTAAATCAAAGAACAAAAGAAAAAGATAAATCCTTGGACTGTTCTAGTCACTGATTAACTTTTGTAGCTTGATTAAAGATGAATATGTATAGTTTATGCATATATAATATAGTTTATATAGGACAAATTAAAAACATTGTAAATATGTTTAGTTATTGTAGTAGTAGTAATAACTGCCTGTTTTTGCAAAAAGAGTTTCATGGCCAGTAAAAAAATGTTTTGGCCGGTAAATTTTATCATGTCACCGGCCATTGGCAGGTGTGTCAAAAAGTTAGTTTTATGCCCTGAGTGTAAATATTGCTCAAAATCAAATACATTTGAGCGTGATTTAAACCCGGATGATTGTAACCACTCTAACTTCGTCTGCCTTGTGAAAACTAGCGCATCTCTGTCATAGTGATAACACTCATTGCCTTCTTTCTTTGTAACTTTGCAGATCTTTTTTATGCTCAAACAGCAACATTACAGACTAACTAAAGATGAAAAAGTGAAAAAGCATAATAGCAGCCCTTTAAACTCATTCTTTCCTCACTTTCTCTCTTCATGCAACTTGTATGAATGTGTGAGTGTGTGTGTTTATGTGTTAGATTAGTTTATATTGTCTTAGATTTATCCAATAAAGTCTTATTCATATTGAAAAGAGAAGTATCTTGTGTTTTGTGCTTACATAAAATCTTAAATGATTCCCTTTGAGCTAAATTGACCTGTTTCCCTTACATATATTGGTGGAGAATGCGGGCAGTTTAATCTAAATTGTGAGCATAACCAAGTTATTTAATCTTGTCTATTGCTGCGGATGAAAGATGAGAAGCTTCTGAGTCGAGACGGGTGTGTGACGTAAGCAGCGCGCGGCCGCTTCAATGCATGAATGTAGAGAAGGCTGTAACTCGAGTCCGCCTCTCCATTGTTAAACTGCTGTGAGTGAACTTAAAGTTAACATCTGAGATCATACGATAAGGTCGAAAATAAGCATGTTCCTAATTTTTCTGTAATGCCTTGTTTATAGCTGAATTGATGTCATTGCGTGTTCCAGTGTCATTCAATAGCTATACACTCCCGACCAGGGAATCTCAGTCACCGTTAGCTGAATGGCGCAAAACTGCAGTAATTAAAAGGGAAATAAATCCGTGGATAAAGAATAGTTTTGAGTGTATTCCTCAATCGATTTATCAAAGCCTTATTATTCATAGTTTGATTGCCAGTGCGTGTTCCATTGCCCAATCAAATGCTATTCGACTCCCTGGGTTAAACATTAGAGAATAATGCTTGCCTTTTTGTGTCTGTTCACTAAGTGAATTTAATCTTGCTTAACACTGTGTGTGTCCGAGAGTGATTTGAATGGGAGTGTTTTAAAAGCTTGATCAAGCAAAGTAACGTTAAAGTTAACTTTGTACCAACAGCGAAGAAACACTGTGTTTGTGTCCAGAGAAACTGGCACGGAGATTTCAGATCCGCAGAGATCGCTATCACTGTTTCCCTCAACTGCAGCGCAAAGCTGCTATTTGAATAAAGTTAAATTTAACTCCAAACGAACTGAGAGTTTAAGCGCCACAATTCAAAACCATCTAAAGTGGTGTTTGTTATTTGTACTGTGTTGAAATGTGCCGACATTTCATGTTACATGCTTAACTGTACTCGCAATGCAACAATTCACGTGCTAGTCCACTAGAGTTTGCTTTGGTTGCCATAGTTACGATCGTGACATGGAAGTCTTAACCTACTTCCGGAGCAACTCTGAACTGCGCACGCGCAGCACATCAACGCTATTGTAAACAAACTCCATGGTGTTGTTAAGCTAACGAAGCGGTTGTGTTTACATTTAAGTATATGCTAAAGCTATTAGCCTCAAAGGTTAGCAGATAGCATTAACATCCAGTGGTTGAATACAGTGTCTGTATGGGCAACGCTAAAGTGATTTAACCCTTTAAACATCTTAACTAATACACTTGTCGGTCTCTTTCTCTTTCTTATTTCTCCCTTTTCTCACTTCTTACTCTCAGATCATTTCATATGATCATTATTTCTAGTATTCCCTCTTATGCCTAATCATCTTAGGTACGAATAAGCCCTGAACTTTGAATGTTTAAGTAAACGTATTCTACCTAATTGATTTTATTACCCATATCAATAGATTCTTTACAGACTCACACTTACTGAATACTTTGTGTTTTACCCCTCTTTCTTCCTGCTTTGGTTATACATTTAGCCACTATTTTTATTTAGTGATTTTCCTCCTTTATTTAATTTAATTTTTGCTTATTTTGCCCATTTATTACTTTTTAATTTTACTTTGTCTTACCATTTCCTTTCCTCTGTGTATCCTAGCTTGGGAATGACACACCTGAGCCCTTAATAGGAGACAGTGTTATCCCTCACTATGAGTTCAAATAAATTAGAGAGACAACTCTCTTTCACTCAAATTTTATTTTTGTTTGATTAATTGTGCAGCAACTAAAAACAACGCTCTACTCATAGTTGGGCATAATAGCAACAGAGCCTGCTAGTGGACCCGATCCACTCAATTTACTGAGTCTCCTTCCCTTCTCTCAAGTATCTCCTGTTCTCTCATGCTTCCTTCCCTCTTTACTATTCACCTGTGTAGGGACCTGTAAGAACCATCAGTCAATTCTATGTGAATGAAATACACAATCTTGTCAAAGAAGACGAATCATCCATATGAATTTGATTGTAATCAATGCCTCCTTCGTTCTTCCTAATCTCCCTACATTTGAAAACGCAATCCAAATTTTAGCATCTCATCCAACGCTGAGATCAATTTAATAGAGATAAGTGTTGAACAACTGTTGCCTTCGCAGCCTCCCTGGTGAGCGGTCCAACTGTAAGGTGTATGGTGTCAATCCTGTCAGACTAAGAAAAGAGATATCAACATTATTATTGTATTATTTTGTCTAAAACAGATTTAATAATATTGTTTACCTTTGTAACGCTCCACTAATTATTATAGCGGTGGTACACTACATAAAAAAGAACGTCTGTTCTGCTCAAGCAATGCCTATATGAATAACCCACAACAAACAATAAAGCGTCGATAAACCTCAGTGTATTTACAAGGCAGTTTTCAATAACCCAGCCAACATCAATAACAAACATTCAGATGAGTACATGAAATACAACAAGATTGGCAATTGTAGTTGTGTGTTTGTGTGTATAAACAGTCCAGCGCGGTGAGTGAATACAAGATCAGTCTCACCGTTATACAGTGTCTGATAGCAGAATCTTTTCTTTTAGTCCAACTGTTCAAAGTCCAAAAGATATACTCCACAACGAGAGAGAAGCAACGATAGCCAGTCAGGAACAGCCGGGACATTTAATCCCCCCACCAACAATTCGCGACCGAGAGTAAAACCACACGCGCCTCTCTGGCCATTATACCGTTATCTCTATATACAGGTGTAGCAGCACTTACTTCTGGGCTGCCGGCGTAGACTGATGTAATGAGTTAAATAACATCTCGCGATAACAGATTTAGGGCTCAAACACAGTACTACATAGGGGGAAAATAAAAGCATACAGGGATAATAAAGTGTTCTAACTTTTATAGAACAACCATTTCCATATATAAACCCCATTATGTGGCCATGCTACATAGACCCTCCCCCTGCGGCATGGGAGGAGAACATCCGTACCGGAGTTTCATATTCACCACATTCACATTATCAATATTTGGTGGGTCTCCAGAACTAACTGTGTAATTTATTGGCCCTGCTTTGTTCACAATTACAGCTGGTCCCTCCCACTTGGGCATTAACTTAGCAGAGAACTTTGCTGATGTGGATGGAAGTGGATGAGTTCTGATCCAGACTAGGTCTCCAGGTTGAAAGTGCGCATCATTCCTCCTGGTATTATAATACCTAGCTTGTCTGGTTTGTTGTGCTTTCAACTTTGTCTTTACTTCCTCCATCATACTCTCGTATCTTTCCAACAGGTCGTATGAGGGTTGATCAGGTGCAGGTGTTCTGTGTACCAATCTTTCTAATGACCCGAAGCTTCCTGCCCAGCATTAACTCCGCTGGAGTTTTTCCAGTGGTCTCTTGGAAGGCAGAGTTGATTGCGAACCTGAACTTGGGTAGCCACTGGTCCCAGGTTTGATGATTTTGATCAACATATGATGATATCATGGTTTTGAGTGTCCGGGTTATTCTTTCTGTCAGATTGGTTTGTGGGTGGTAGCTGGTAGTAAGTTTTTGTATAATTCCCCAAGTTTTGCAGAGCTCACCCAAGATGTTAGATGTAAATTGCGCACCTCTATCAGAAACCATATATTTAGGCACACCCCAACAGGTGAAGATCTCCTCCTTGAGAATTCTTACCACCTTCTGAGTTTTACTATCTCTTAGGGGAAACACTTCCACCCACTTGGTGAAGTAGTCAACAATGACCAGCAAGTAAGAATTTATCTTTTTGCTCACTGGAAGTGGTCCCAGGAAGTCCATTCCTAGTGTATGTCCCGGTTCAGTCACTTGGGTATTCTGCAGAAAACCACTTGGTTTGGTGTTATCATGCTTATATTTCTGGCAGATGTCACATTCCTTCACATATGTCCAGACGTCTTTTCACACAGTAGGCCACCATGCCACTTCCAACAGTCTCAACAACGTTTTGAGTTGTCCAAGATGACCTCCCAACGGATTATCATGGAAATAGTGAAGAAACCCAGGAATCAAGGACTGAGGGACGGCCACTTGATACTTTTCTCCAGTCTTCACCGGTACCCTTCGATATACAACACTGTGATGTTCTTCAAAGTAGATATTTTTGGCCTTGTACACTTCTAGATCTTTGATCTGTTTGCAGGTGATTGATAGAAGAATCATTTTTCTGAGCTTGTGAGATTTCGAGGAGGGAGTGAGGTATGTCTGAGGAGCATTTTGAAGACATTATGGCCATACAGTGAGCATGTTCACTTTCTGGAGATTCATGAGCTTGGGACAAAGCGTTGGGTCCTAGGTTAAGACAGCCTTTCCGGTGATGGACATGAAACTGAAACTGACCAACGGGTACGTCTAGAGGATGTTTAAGGGCTATTGAAAACCCATGTCAGAGCTGCATGATTGATGTAAACATCATAGGGCCTGCCTTCAAGGTAGTGTCTCCACTTCTAAATTGCCCAGACGACTGCCAGACACTCCTTCTCTGAAGTCTAATAATTCAACTCTGCTCCTCGAAGAGTTCTTCATGCATATGCCACTACCCTCTCCCCTTCTGGGGTTTGTTGACTCAGGATGGCTCCCACTCCTACCGCACTGGCATCAGTATGGACTTGAAAGTTTTTATTAGGGTCGGGCTGGATCAAGACAGGTGGTTTCTGCAATTCCTGTTTGATTGAGTCAAAACTGGCCTGACATTCAGAAGTCCACTCCCACTTCACTCCTTTCCTTTTTAGATGATTTAAGGGTGCCGTGATATCTGCAAAATTATGTATAAATTTGTGGTACCAACCTGCTAGCCCCAAGAAGCATTGAAGGGACTTTAAGTCTTGAGGTGGCGGATACTGTGTGATAGCCTGGGTTTATTCAGGATCTACCTCCACTCCTCTTGCTGAAATGATGTGCCCGAAGAATTTTAACTGCTGCTTGGAAAAGTGGCACTTCTTCATATTGAGAGTGAGGTTAGCCTGGGTGAGTCGTTGGAGGATGGTATTCAAATGCTTGATGTGGTCTTGGAGTGTACGTGAGTATATAATGATGTCGTCTATGTGCACAAAGCAAAAGTCACCTCTCAATTCCGCTAAGACTTTCTCCATCAGCCTTTGGAAAGTGGCCGCGGTGTTTCAAAGGCCATACGGCATAGAGCAGAATTGGAAGAGACCTTTAGTGGTGATGAATGCCGTCTTCTCTTTGCTTCCCTTTTCCATCTCCACTTGCCAGTATCCTGACTGCAAATCTAAGATGTTAAACCAGGCTGCTCCATTCATGGACTCCAAGATGTCATGAATGAGGGGCATGGGATATGCATCAGGTACCGTTCTGCTGTTAAATTGTCGGTAGTCAACACAAAACCTATAGCTGCCATCCGGTTTTGGGACTAACACTACGGGGGAGGACCACGGAGAGAAGGAAGGTTCAATAATGCGATCTTTAAGCATTTGGTCAATCTGATCTTCGATTATTTTTTTCTTCATTGGAGAGACTCAATATGCCCGGGATCTTATTGGTATGACTTCGGATAAGATGATCTTGTTGTTCTACAGAAGTTTTTCCTAGAACGTTGGAGGTGGTATGAAGCCAGGTGGACATCAGCTTCCACAGTGCTTCATGATTGTCTGTATCCCAGGAAGGAGCAACGTCTAGGCTTAATGTAGGGTTGGAGAGTTGCCAGGCTGGAGGTAAGGCGAAGTACAACGTTACAGCAGCAGAAGGATTAGTGTTGGCATCCTTCAGAATTACTGATGGTGCTAAGGTGGTTGAAGAAGGTAAGAAAAGGTGATAAGTCAACCCTTTTTCAGATTCCAGGCCATATCTCCCTCTTCCCATATCGAGGATGGCTCCAGCCGCTCTCAGAAAGTCAAATCCAACAATTAGAGGTAATGCCAGGTGAGTATCCTTCATAATATACGTACCCACTGTACACCTCGTCATGCCATTGATAGTTGACTGGGCTTTGTCTGACAGCCTGGTGTACATTCCCATCAGCCATCAGGAAAATGTTGAAGAGTGCTCGGTACCACTGAAGATTTATCTTCACCCAACTGCCTCCACAAACTTTGCTGCATCAAAGTGTAAGTACTTCCTGTATCTAACACTGCTTTCACTTCTGTCCCACTTATGTTCATAGGTACCAGGAGGAGAGATGAAAGTGGATGTGACTGTGCAATGGACAATCCTGCCATTACCTTGGAGGTATTATGTTCATTGGGTTTTTTACCTCCTTTGTCCTTGATATTCTGACCCCCAACCTTCTGCCAATAGTCCTTTGTACTCATGCAGCCCTTCTCCATCATTGAACCAATCTTCACCAGATGTTCCACCGTCCTCACGGTTCCCCTCAAACAGCCTGCCACCCTGGGATTGATGTTATTAAGTATACGGCTCACTATCTCAAGCTCAGGCAGATCCGGCTTCCATTTGAGGCAGAGGGCACGGTAATCATAGGCAAAATCTCTTAGGCGTTGGTTTGGTTGTTGCACCAAAGACTTCAGCTTATCTTCTACTTCTGAAAGATAATCATCTGGCAGAAACGCATCCATGAAAGCCTTTTTAAAAGTTTGCCAATCCATTACCTTACCTCTTTCCGCGTTCCACCAGCTGCGTGCAGGTCCCTTCTGAACAGAGCTCAAAGTTCCATAGAGCTCCGCATTAGGAAGTGGTCGGATATCCAGATAGTTTTCACAGTGCTCGATGAAGATGAGCACATCAGATGTTCCGCAAGAATCACCAAAGGTGGGAAACTCCAGCCTTATGGGGAGTTGAGTGCTGAAAGAAGACATCCTTTGAACAGCTGGCATATTAAGCCCACTAGTCTGTGGAACAGACACTGAAGAAACATCATAAGTTGAATTGGTAGATTTATTTATTGCACTTTTTGCTCTTGGGGTTGGTACTGGGGTTATGGAAGCAGGCAATGAAGAGATGGAGTCAGTATGTGTGTATGATTGCATTCTAGAGACAGCTGGGGTACTAGTAAGACGTAGCTCTTTTAGTCGTTTTTCCCAATGGTCATCTCTCCGTAATAAACAGTCTGTCATGGCTCGTTCTAGCTTTGCCAAGCAGTTCCAAAAAAATCATCCAAGTCTGCTAAGCTAGCATCCACAGCCTGTCTAAAATTAGTTTCCCTACTTAAGGTACTTTCTGCAACTTGTTTACATCATGTTCTATTGTCTGTACTTTTGTATTAAGGGCCAATAAATCCACTTTTAGTTTAGCCATTTCTGCTTGAATTGTTTGATTGATATTATCATTCACAAGACAACTTCCGTTAGCTTCACAATCATCAGTACCCTCATCATCATGATCAGAAATATAAAGTGAACTTAACAGAGAAGTTATTTCGGCAGTAGGAATTATGTCTGCTTACAAAATAATCTGCAGTAAAATCTGCATTACACACCTCATCTGTTTCAATCCTGGTTGCAGTTACATTTTCAGGAGTGTTATCATTTGTATTTACAAGTATAGCTTGATCATTCACATCTGCTTCCTCCATATTTCACAATATAACGTTATACAAACAACCTTGTAATGCTCGGACTTATCGGCCGAGTTACATGGATTTAAAATGGGTCAGATTAAACTGTGGGAGATAAAATAAGTGTTTTAAAAAGATGAGACAACAACAAAATCAGAATGAATAAATAGTGTATTTACATAATGCACAAGGAACTTAAAACAACACACTAAAACTAGAATAACTTAGGCTGTTAAAAGCAGATTGTCCATTTAAATCGTACCCTAAAACAGTCCTTAAGAATCCCAGTGTGTTGAAGTCCCAAGGTAAAAGTGTCCACCGGTGTATATACAATCCAAAGAAAGTGATAATCCAAAATGAGTGAAATACTCGAATGGTAAGTCCATGAACAACTCCACAATCCAGCGAGTA
>NW_015624551.1:92122-106747 GCF_001515625.1 Sinocyclocheilus rhinocerous | reverse complement strand
TGACCAGCAAGTAAGAATTTATCTTTTTGCTCACTGGAAGTGGTCCCAGGAAGTCCATTCCTAGTGTATGTCCCGGTTCAGTCACTTGGGTATTCTGCAGAAAACCACTTGGTTTGGTGTTATCATGCTTATATTTCTGGCAGATGTCACATTCCTTCACATATGTCCAGACGTCTTTTCACACAGTAGGCCACCATGCCACTTCCAACAGTCTCAACAACGTTTTGAGTTGTCCAAGATGACCTCCCAACGGATTATCATGGAAATAGTGAAGAAACCCAGGAATCAAGGACTGAGGGACGGCCACTTGATACTTTTCTCCAGTCTTCACCGGTACCCTTCGATATACAACACTGTGATGTTCTTCAAAGTAGATATTTTTGGCCTTGTACACTTCTAGATCTTTGATCTGTTTGCAGGTGATTGATAGAAGAATCATTTTTCTGAGCTTGTGAGATTTCGAGGAGGGAGTGAGGTATGTCTGAGGAGCATTTTGAAGACATTATGGCCATACAGTGAGCATGTTCACTTTCTGGAGATTCATGAGCTTGGGACAAAGCGTTGGGTCCTAGGTTAAGACAGCCTTTCCGGTGATGGACATGAAACTGAAACTGACCAACGGGTACGTCTAGAGGATGTTTAAGGGCTATTGAAAACCCATGTCAGAGCTGCATGATTGATGTAAACATCATAGGGCCTGCCTTCAAGGTAGTGTCTCCACTTCTAAATTGCCCAGACGACTGCCAGACACTCCTTCTCTGAAGTCTAATAATTCAACTCTGCTCCTCGAAGAGTTCTTCATGCATATGCCACTACCCTCTCCCCTTCTGGGGTTTGTTGACTCAGGATGGCTCCCACTCCTACCGCACTGGCATCAGTATGGACTTGAAAGTTTTTATTAGGGTCGGGCTGGATCAAGACAGGTGGTTTCTGCAATTCCTGTTTGATTGAGTCAAAACTGGCCTGACATTCAGAAGTCCACTCCCACTTCACTCCTTTCCTTTTTAGATGATTTAAGGGTGCCGTGATATCTGCAAAATTATGTATAAATTTGTGGTACCAACCTGCTAGCCCCAAGAAGCATTGAAGGGACTTTAAGTCTTGAGGTGGCGGATACTGTGTGATAGCCTGGGTTTATTCAGGATCTACCTCCACTCCTCTTGCTGAAATGATGTGCCCGAAGAATTTTAACTGCTGCTTGGAAAAGTGGCACTTCTTCATATTGAGAGTGAGGTTAGCCTGGGTGAGTCGTTGGAGGATGGTATTCAAATGCTTGATGTGGTCTTGGAGTGTACGTGAGTATATAATGATGTCGTCTATGTGCACAAAGCAAAAGTCACCTCTCAATTCCGCTAAGACTTTCTCCATCAGCCTTTGGAAAGTGGCCGCGGTGTTTCAAAGGCCATACGGCATAGAGCAGAATTGGAAGAGACCTTTAGTGGTGATGAATGCCGTCTTCTCTTTGCTTCCCTTTTCCATCTCCACTTGCCAGTATCCTGACTGCAAATCTAAGATGTTAAACCAGGCTGCTCCATTCATGGACTCCAAGATGTCATGAATGAGGGGCATGGGATATGCATCAGGTACCGTTCTGCTGTTAAATTGTCGGTAGTCAACACAAAACCTATAGCTGCCATCCGGTTTTGGGACTAACACTACGGGGGAGGACCACGGAGAGAAGGAAGGTTCAATAATGCGATCTTTAAGCATTTGGTCAATCTGATCTTCGATTATTTTTTTCTTCATTGGAGAGACTCAATATGCCCGGGATCTTATTGGTATGACTTCGGATAAGATGATCTTGTTGTTCTACAGAAGTTTTTCCTAGAACGTTGGAGGTGGTATGAAGCCAGGTGGACATCAGCTTCCACAGTGCTTCATGATTGTCTGTATCCCAGGAAGGAGCAACGTCTAGGCTTAATGTAGGGTTGGAGAGTTGCCAGGCTGGAGGTAAGGCGAAGTACAACGTTACAGCAGCAGAAGGATTAGTGTTGGCATCCTTCAGAATTACTGATGGTGCTAAGGTGGTTGAAGAAGGTAAGAAAAGGTGATAAGTCAACCCTTTTTCAGATTCCAGGCCATATCTCCCTCTTCCCATATCGAGGATGGCTCCAGCCGCTCTCAGAAAGTCAAATCCAACAATTAGAGGTAATGCCAGGTGAGTATCCTTCATAATATACGTACCCACTGTACACCTCGTCATGCCATTGATAGTTGACTGGGCTTTGTCTGACAGCCTGGTGTACATTCCCATCAGCCATCAGGAAAATGTTGAAGAGTGCTCGGTACCACTGAAGATTTATCTTCACCCAACTGCCTCCACAAACTTTGCTGCATCAAAGTGTAAGTACTTCCTGTATCTAACACTGCTTTCACTTCTGTCCCACTTATGTTCATAGGTACCAGGAGGAGAGATGAAAGTGGATGTGACTGTGCAATGGACAATCCTGCCATTACCTTGGAGGTATTATGTTCATTGGGTTTTTTACCTCCTTTGTCCTTGATATTCTGACCCCCAACCTTCTGCCAATAGTCCTTTGTACTCATGCAGCCCTTCTCCATCATTGAACCAATCTTCACCAGATGTTCCACCGTCCTCACGGTTCCCCTCAAACAGCCTGCCACCCTGGGATTGATGTTATTAAGTATACGGCTCACTATCTCAAGCTCAGGCAGATCCGGCTTCCATTTGAGGCAGAGGGCACGGTAATCATAGGCAAAATCTCTTAGGCGTTGGTTTGGTTGTTGCACCAAAGACTTCAGCTTATCTTCTACTTCTGAAAGATAATCATCTGGCAGAAACGCATCCATGAAAGCCTTTTTAAAAGTTTGCCAATCCATTACCTTACCTCTTTCCGCGTTCCACCAGCTGCGTGCAGGTCCCTTCTGAACAGAGCTCAAAGTTCCATAGAGCTCCGCATTAGGAAGTGGTCGGATATCCAGATAGTTTTCACAGTGCTCGATGAAGATGAGCACATCAGATGTTCCGCAAGAATCACCAAAGGTGGGAAACTCCAGCCTTATGGGGAGTTGAGTGCTGAAAGAAGACATCCTTTGAACAGCTGGCATATTAAGCCCACTAGTCTGTGGAACAGACACTGAAGAAACATCATAAGTTGAATTGGTAGATTTATTTATTGCACTTTTTGCTCTTGGGGTTGGTACTGGGGTTATGGAAGCAGGCAATGAAGAGATGGAGTCAGTATGTGTGTATGATTGCATTCTAGAGACAGCTGGGGTACTAGTAAGACGTAGCTCTTTTAGTCGTTTTTCCCAATGGTCATCTCTCCGTAATAAACAGTCTGTCATGGCTCGTTCTAGCTTTGCCAAGCAGTTCCAAAAAAATCATCCAAGTCTGCTAAGCTAGCATCCACAGCCTGTCTAAAATTAGTTTCCCTACTTAAGGTACTTTCTGCAACTTGTTTACATCATGTTCTATTGTCTGTACTTTTGTATTAAGGGCCAATAAATCCACTTTTAGTTTAGCCATTTCTGCTTGAATTGTTTGATTGATATTATCATTCACAAGACAACTTCCGTTAGCTTCACAATCATCAGTACCCTCATCATCATGATCAGAAATATAAAGTGAACTTAACAGAGAAGTTATTTCGGCAGTAGGAATTATGTCTGCTTACAAAATAATCTGCAGTAAAATCTGCATTACACACCTCATCTGTTTCAATCCTGGTTGCAGTTACATTTTCAGGAGTGTTATCATTTGTATTTACAAGTATAGCTTGATCATTCACATCTGCTTCCTCCATATTTCACAATATAACGTTATACAAACAACCTTGTAATGCTCGGACTTATCGGCCGAGTTACATGGATTTAAAATGGGTCAGATTAAACTGTGGGAGATAAAATAAGTGTTTTAAAAAGATGAGACAACAACAAAATCAGAATGAATAAATAGTGTATTTACATAATGCACAAGGAACTTAAAACAACACACTAAAACTAGAATAACTTAGGCTGTTAAAAGCAGATTGTCCATTCAAATCGTACCCTTAAACAGTCCTTAAGAATCCCAGTGTGTTGAAGTCCCAAGGTAAAAGTGTCCACCGGTGTATATACAATCCAAAGAAAGTGATGAGTGGGATACTGGAATGGTAAGTCCATAAACAACTCCACATCCAGCGAGTAGGTGTTTGGTCAATGACCCTGATTGTTTGACATATACACTACACCATTAACACACACACAACATTACCTACACCCAGAGGTAACCACATCTACTGATAACACATTCAACAAACATTTTCTTCCCACAAGTAGAATATCCTAATTTTAGCGTAACAAAGTTACATATATCCACCATGAAGAAACATGCAGCTATCCTCACAATAGTTAAAACACCTGACACTAAGTTAAGGTACATGACACACTAGCTGCACATGACATGATATCCTAGCTCAAAAGTAGTTGCAAGCCATGCTAGAAAAACCCACAGCAGCTTTGTTTTGTTTTATTTTTCTTTTAACTATATATCCACCAGCCACTCTAAACTGAATGGAAGCCAGAGAGCTCCATGCACGATAGGTCAATTCATTTTTACCACAAATGTCACCAGAAACTAAAGGGTGAAAATTTTAAAATTAAGACAACAAAATTACAAAATTTGATAGAAGAATCAACATACCGGAACAAATTAGAAAAACAATTTCCAAAATGATCTAAACTATCCTCAATGTACTAAACTACATTGACTAATTGAACTTAACCGCCTGTACCTAAATAACCTGATGCGCTGCACCAGTACAGTAACTGTCATGGAGGTGTCGTCTTGTTTTTTGCTGTGTTTTGTCTGCTTCTTCTGCCTTTCTTTCTCCAGCACTCGCCAATGTCTACAGCTCAACACATCGCCAACCGAAGGGGGAATATATGTAGGGTATCAGAGCGAATCAGACAATTTAAGATTTGATCAGATTGGTGTTGAACAACCCAAAGAGCCGAATTCCACAGAGAGGCCCAAGATAACAGGATGTTCGTAAATCAGATCATGGCGCCACGAGTCTGAAGCAAACCTAACCAACCAACTCCACAGTTTGGACAGCTTTCAACACCCATTGGGTTTTAAAGGGATAGTTCACTGTAGCGGTGGCGGGCGCTAAGAAAATTTCTATCAGATTAAGGAGAGAATATTAACTATTTAAAAAAACAAATTTAACAATCAGATCTGATTAGTTTGGGTGCCAGACAAGCTCAGTCTTGTCAAATATAACCGTTTTACACCTCCTCTGTCAATCCGGATTCAGCCCTTCTGATTCTCTTTGAATCAGACTAATTCTAAAATGTGTACATAAAATTATTGAACTTAACATCTGCAATACATTTATGTTGGTTCTGGTCTGTCAATGTCTTCAGGATTACTAAGGCTATAGGCAGGTGAGGTTTTTTTCAGGGTTGGAGCTGAACTCTGCAGGACTGCGGCTCTCTAGGACCGAACTTGCCTACCCCTGGCCTAGATGACCTTCTAGGTCATGGACAGACTCCTATGGGTCTCCTAGTTGTCCCCCTCTCAGCCCAATATGGCCCTGTGGATTTATTGTCACCCATACATCTTTTGCTCAGGCCCCAATCTATTTCTCACTTTGACTACACAGCAGTTCTAAGAAAAAGCATGCACTACATAATGTTCCACAGGCATATAAGATCATGCAAAAATCAATAGAAATGAATTTTTCTACCACGATTTCCCCCTTTTTATCATCCATTGATAACTAATTAAAACAAAAATTCATTACACTGCTTAAAACTCTTACTACTTTACCAAGGTTAAATGTAATAAACTCAAAATAATAATAATAAAGCTAATTTAAGCTATTACATCACATCCATACTCTTCATCTCTGATTTTCGTATAAATGATCACTCTCTTAAATTAGTGAAAGAAGTCAGAAAAACACGCTAAGGCTTTTTGTGTGGTGACAGACCCTGATCTTAGCAAGCAAACAGTATCGATATAGCTGGGCTAAACACTGGCCAAACGCCCCATGTCTCAGATACAAAGTATTGTCTTCTTAATCTGTTTAACATATTTCACTATAACTTCCACTACTGGTAGTTTCTCCATCATCCATTTTCTCTTCACACGTCTAAAAACATGTTCTCAGGATAAACAGTCATTTTAAACATTTGATGTGACATACTAGATTTCACCAGTCTCTGTACTGAGCTGGATACAAACTGAAAAATGCAAGGTAAGCACAATAACAACAGTAATCCTGCCCCCACGATTGGTAATACAGTATTAAACAACCAGTATCCCCATTCTCCCCACAGGTTTGTTAACCATTCAAGCCATACATTGTTTGTTTGTGCAGGCTCTTTTACGGCCATTCTCATGTGAGTGATGATGTTGGTAACATTTTCACTGTAATCTGGAATGTGGAAACAACATAACGTACCTAACATTTTACAGAGTCCTCCCCTTTCTGACATAAGCGTGTCCAGAACTAATCTGTTTTGAATGACTGCATCCCTAATCTGTTTCATTTCATCATTAACCATTCTCAGGGCATTCTCAGTGCTATTAGCTATGGCTAACACAGTCCATGCTAACCCATTAATCTTATTTATGCTCACAGCAGTTCCCACCCCTGGGAAAATTGACCACCCTATGTTGGCTCCAGGTGTAGTCCAAGGATCAGATAACACATACCCATTGTATCTTTCTGGCAGAACATTTTACCAGGGGCTAACACTCCTTTTCTTCCTACTCTCTCTCTTGGGCTCACTGCTTAGTAAATACACAGATGTCCCTACATTTATTAATGCTGGATAATAACATCCTGACCATCCTTTTTTCTGGCATTTGATGATATGCTCTGTCTCCACACACCCACACTGCCGCAGGTGAAGTGTCACTCGGCCTGCTGAATGGACATGTGAAGTTTGTCGCTGTCCCGCCGATGATCGCTGTACAGTTGTTCGCTGTTCCATTCTTCATCTTGATCCTAATCCTGCAGTCAGACCATCCTGGTTTTAGCTTTAACCTCAGCTTCTTCAGGCAGACGCACACATCTCCTCGCGTGTGTATCACTCTCAGTGGTGGAATCATCATTTCTGATTTGTCGTCCCAGTGCGTCTTTTTGCAGTCAAGCTCAGGCCTCTTCTTCGGTGTCCTCCCTTTCACTATTTCATCCGCAGCCATCAGCACCTCAGTCATTTGTTGCGGTATCAAACATCTGGTTTCTGTTAGAGTTGCAACAGTCAATGGGGCCGCTTTCCACAAGTGAGACATTTGCAGACAGAGCCAGCAGCTCGTGTTTATCTCTAGTTCCTTTTTCTGCAACACAGCCAAAGTGCACGCTTTTTTACCTTGGCACTTCGTCATGGCTTTTCGCACTTCAGGATTCATTCCCCCTTTTCCTGCTCCCCCCTCTCCCATCCATGCTATTTCTTCCTTCGTGGCTGATTCAAAAGCAGGTTCAACAAGGGGTTTCACTGGCTCTGGGTTGCCCACAACAATGCTAAATTTCTCATACCAATCGCCTCCTGTTTTATCAATGCCGCAATAGTACTTGCCTTGGTCTGAAGCGCTCACATGCGCTATTACAACTGTCATACCGTCTTTGTTGTGGCCTCACTTATTCCTCTTCGTCACTTCAAATCTTTCATCCGTCCCGTAGTATGCAGGTTGATCATATGCTTTCACTTCACTCCATCCACATGGGTCTCTACAGAAATAGACTTGTGCATACTCAACATTGTTCGTACCTTCATATTCAGGTTTTCCGCAGTATGGGCAGTTCTTTATATATGGATTGCAGTTGAACTTCACACTGGATCCTTCCATTACTGTGACAATGTCCTCATCCACTCCCTGCGTCGGTATCACCATAGTCAGTGTTGATCTCTTTGTGCGTCGATGGTCAGTACCATTAGTTGAAATGTTCGCAGTTGGGCTGGTATATTCTCCCGTATCCTGTATCATTTCTGCAGTCAGGTAGCAGATTTTCATAGCCAACACAATCAATATGCACATCGTACCTCTCATTCCTCACAGTCCATGAAGTCTGAATGGCTGCCACGGTTTTACTTGCTCCATTCCGTCGCCTGACAGTGTTAATCGCACAGTTGTTTGCCCAGGAAGTATGAGGTAGACTGGTTAGAGATGCGCTGTGAGTTCTGCTCCTTCTATCTTCGAACTGGCGCCCGTGCCGTGATGCAGATTGCACAACTATGGTTGTGTATCCCTTCCAGCCTCCATCGTACTGTGTCACAAATTTATGGGCTTCGGTTGAGCACACAGCTATGATGCTGAGGTTTGTTATCTTCACTTCCTGAATTTTTCTCAGTTCATACCGTTTCACCGTGTCTGCTGTTTGTGGTCAAATAATGAGCTATAACTTGTACACAGGCTTCTTCAATACTGCTTTTCCGTCTTTTCCTTGCTCTTGCGCTGATAAAGACACTTGATGTTTATACAGGTTCCTGGCCTTTGTTGACATGTGTTTCAGATCTCGTACTCCCTCCGCTCCTGCTACTGAGATGTAGATGTAACTTTTCTGCAGTGGCTGGCATGAATCCACATTGCCCTCTCAGCTACTTTCACAGCCGTGTGGGTAGTCAGAAGCACCTGAAACGGTCCCAGCTTTTCCTCCTCAGATCTCGTACCACCACGAAATATCCAGGTTTGATGTCGTGCAAGGGGGTTTCAGCAACTTTCCCCTGTGCAGCTTTCACCTGCACACAGACATTAGACAACAGAGAAGACATTTATTTGCTCAACATGTCATGCTCACACACCTCTGTCGATGGCAGCTTTTGTTTACCCCCTTCTATTCCCATAAATGGTGGTTTACCAAAGAGAATTTCGAATGGGCTCAGGTTTACTCATTCTCATTCTCATGTACATGAGAACGATTGGGAGCGCCTTAACCCATGTGAGTCCAGTTTCCTCCCAACACTTAGCCAATTTATTTTTTATCATTCCATTCTGGCATTCCACGGCCCCACCCGAAGCAGCTCTATGACTGCAATGTCTCTTCATGTCAATTCCCAAAAACTGACCCACTTGTTTATTGCCTCATTGACAAAATGTCTTCCATTGCCTGAACTGATTTTTCGTGGAATTCGACGTTGGGAAAACTTCCACCCATTTGGACCACATATCAACCATAACCAAACAATATTTCTTCCCTTTACATGGGAACAGTTCGGCAAAGTCCATTTGTAGATATTCAAAGGGCCCTGTAGGTGCTGGCTGGGATACTTGGGACATTTTTATCCCTTTTGCCACATTGTGGGTGTTACAAATGTTTTCAGCAAATGCTGTAAACCCCTTTGTAAACCACAATTCTTTCATTTGTGTAACCATTTCCCCTCTCGATGCATGGTCCTTCCCATGCATCGACTTAGCATAATGAGCAAAGAAGTGTCGAAGTAGACTAGGCTTGCCATCACAGCTCATCCAGACACCATCATTCAATTTGATGACAGTGTTTCCACTGGTCTTTTTCTGCTCCTGAGGCAAAAGCCTGCATGCTCTGTAAAGAAGAAGAAATGTCAGGGTCATTTTCAGATAGCATAGTACACTCTGTTTTTTTTGTCTGCTTAGCCGCTGCGGCCTTCGCTGCTGTGTCTGCTCTGGCGTTTCCTGTAGACACAAAATCTTTGTTATTTGTGTGTGCTGCACCTTTACAAATGGCTATCTTCTCTGGCAGCAAAACAGCCTCCATTAAAGCTGCCACAAGAGGAGCATTTAATATTGGGCGCCCATCTGACTTTAAAAATTGTCTGTGTTTCCACAGTGCTCCAAAGTCATGTGTAATTCCAAATGCGTACCGCGAATCTGTATAAATTGTCACATTTGTTTGCCATGAGTTTACACGCCTCTGTTAAGGCCACAAGCTCCGCTGCTTGTGCTGAATAATTTGCCACAAGCCACAACTTCGAATTCAGTCGTTACAGCATAGCCAACTTTGTTCTGGCCTGTTTGTGGATCTTTGAAAGCTGAGCCATCTGCAAAGAGGACATTTTCGCAGTTTTCAAGTGGTACGTCAGAAAGATCTGGAAGCTGCGCACACACCTGTTCTAGCGCAGTCAAACAACAATGATGCTCCTCTCCATCCTCTTCCATCGGAAGGAGGAGGGTGGTAGGATTCAAGATCGTGGATTTCTTTTCGGCACCTAAATAATCTGTTGGATGTCTCCAACAGATCCGACCTTTCTCCCAAAGCCGGACAGGCGGAGGCTATCACTCTGATTAATTACCTTCACAGTTTCAATTTCCCTCTTAGAAATGTGTTAACTGCACTGCACGTGATCTCAATTTCTTTTTCAAAAACCTCTTGATCACGCCTCGTTGCCGCAGTTTCAATTTCTTTGTTTTTAAAAATGTATTAACTGTGCTGGACCCCCCTAATCTCAATCTCTCCCAGAAATCTCTTAATCACGCTGCCTTGCCACAGACACAGTTTTAATTTCTCCTTAGAAATGTATTAACTGTGTTGTATTCGCCCACGTGATCTCAATTTCTCCCAGCGACTTCTTAATTACGCATTACCACAGAGTCAGACTCACCGCTATGGTTTATCCCCCTTTTTTTAATTCCAATTCTAATTTCAAAACCCAATTCTTTAGAAGATTATGATTTGTCTCTTACCCGAGAGTCATGATGCCACCTAGGTTCATTTACTGATTCCAGTGGTGTCCCCTCCGGGCCTCGGCCATCGGTCCCTCTCTCTCTTTAATCTATTCAGTGTTAGGGCTGAACGTCTAACGTCCAGGATGTACGGTCATCGTCCGCTTTCAGGTCAAGAAGACACATCCAAGGGATCCCACTTCTGACGCCAATTTGTCGGGGCAAAATAAAAAAGACTCTCATCAGCATAAGAGACAAACTCACTCTCAGTGTCTTTTAAAGGTTTTATTCTTTGCAAAGAAGGTTCACAGTCAAACAGACACACAGGTTTCTGCAGAGTGCGACCAAAAAAGGGAGGGTGCTCCTCCACCTTATATCTCTTCCCTACTCAAGGTTACAAACTCATTACTCTGCGTGATCACAGTATAAAAGGGCACCGGGATAACACGTCATCATCTTCTTCGACTTCAAACTGACTGTTTGTTTATGTTAGCGTTAAGCTAAGCACAACTAGGAGTGCATGTTCTCTCGCCAGAGACTTTGCTCTGATACCCGCAGTTTCACATGACTCGCGTGTTGTATGTGTGTGGTGAAGAGCAAGCGCGTTCAGATCTCGAGGGAGTTGGATGCGCTCTGCATTCATTGCTTATTTCTTGTGAGGGATAGGCATGAATTGAAAATGCTTGTCTAACGAGGAGATGGCTTGTGCTCATTGTGATGCATTCGCGAGACTACTTAGGGGGAGGTGAGTACTTCACCATTTACCCGAGTTTGTAGATAGCGTTTGCATGAGTGTGTTCGCCTCTCGCAGGAATAACGATGCATTCGCAGCAGCGGTTCCCGTTCTCGCTTGATTTCCGAGGTAATATAGCGCTTGGGCGGAGCGTGTTTAGCTCCCGCGGGAGCTGAATGCATGCTGCGCGTTGCGGTCGCGGTGAGAATTGTCTGCCCATTGCCACGATTCGTGGTTGATGGGCAGAACATGGAAAGGAACTGACGGGAAATTTCTCCCTATCAGTAATTTCCTTTTGCTCTTATAGGAGAGTATAGTTTGGATCTGTCTGCAGTTGTTGGACAGATGATTTTTATCATGTCCTTCTCAGATAACCGCATTTTACTGCACTACGGCTTGATTAACCCCTCCTGCCCTGCGTAAGTTGAGCTGCTTGAGATTATGGATCGCGCCACAGTGAGGCTTGACTTGCCGTGGAAACGGGCCAAGAAGCTGATGCCTCGAGGCTGCCTTGATGAGGGTTTTCGTTCTGGCCATAGCCCTCCAGCTCAGGTGAGCCTTCCATTCCTTCCTGATATTCATGTGGAGATCGAAAAGGCTTGGAAAAATCCATTCTCGTCCCGCATAGAGGGGATGCGTGAGAATGGTTATGAAAAGATGCCCCCCTGTGCTATCTAAACTCTATGTGGGAGACATATTCTCTTTAGGCTCCCTCCCTGCCGTCCAAACCCCTTCAGGATTCATCTCGTTTGAATAGCAGGGCATTCGCGGCATCAGGTCAGACTGCAGCTTCGTTGCACACCATGGCGGTGCTTTAGGCTTATCTGGCTGATCTGCTGGAAGACCTGGATAAAGGCCAGATTCTATCCCATGAGGTGGCTGAGTTTCGTCGCACCATGGATCTCGCTCTCCGAGCCTCGTTGCACACCATGGCGGTGCTTCAGGCTTTTCAGGCTGATCTGCTGAAAGTGGATAAAGGCAGGGTCTATCCCCTGATGAGGTGGCTGAGTTACGTCGCACCACGGATCTTGCTCTCCGTGCCACTAAGCAGAAGGGCTCTTCGGGCTTCGCCTTCGGATGATGCCCGTGAGCTTGAGTCATTGAGCTCACGGGCATCATCTGAAGGCGAAGCCCAAAGAGCCCTTCTGCTTAGTGGCACGGAGAGCCTTCTGAGCTGTGGTTGGTGAGTACGATCCATTTAATCTATCTATTGCTAGTTTATGTGAATTCCCTAACTAGTTTCTCCGCAGCGCTACTTGGACCTGTTTCTGTTTTCTGACTGTGTTTTAGGGTTAGGACATCAGCGAGCACCTCCCCTGCTAAATTCAGAACCTCTCGCTGTTGACCGATCATGATGATGGTAGCTCACCCGTTGGTACTGGATCCAGGCTGGATGATAGACCTGCATCTTCGGCTTCATGCTTTCTGGACCACGCAGCCAAGTCACGGGGCCTCTGCGAGAGCCCTTTTAGCCAATCAGGTCCGCAGTATAACGCTGCAACTTCAGGACCCGCGGGTCCTCCATTCGGGTAAGCATTTTTGGAGTATAATGCTTCGTGATGTGCTCCCTGATGTCCTGGCTGGGTGTTTGCTTCAAGAAGCTGCCCCGGCCAGGATGCACTACTAATATCTCACCCCGAGGTGTCTCCTGAGATTTGAGTCATCCTCTCAACTATCATGCATGTTCTCTGAAGAGGGCTCCTCTCGCTGAGGCATTGAGGGGCCTAATACTCTTTTGTTCCACTCTGCAGTTTGATAGACAGTCAGGCCCGCGGGACTTCCCTGTCACACTGGCCTTATGGTCGAACCGGTGAACTTCAGGACCCGCGGGTCCTCCATTCGGGTAAGCATTTTTGGAGTATAATGCTTCGTGATGTGCTCCCTGATGTCCTGGCTGGGTGTTTGCTTCAAGAAGCTGCCCCGGCCAGGATGCACTACTAATATCTCACCCCGAGGTGTCTCCTGAGATTTGAGTCATCCTCTCAACTATCATGCATGTTCTCTGAAGAGGGCTCCTCTCGCTGAGGCATTGAGGGGCCTAATACTCTTTTGTTCCACTCTGCAGTTTGATAGACAGTCAGGCCCGCGGTACTTCCCTGTCACACTGGCCTTATGGTCGAACCGGTGAATCGCCCCTTTGCAGAGTGGGCTTGAGTACGCTGCATTCCCTGAGGTATGAGTGAGATGTGTTTCTGCGGAAACCCTTCCTGAGTGCTTTGTCTCTGATGCATAAATGGGTTAAAGGGTCCCATTGTTTCTCAGGTTCTTTTCGGGTCTGGTTAAATGGGACCCATGCTCTCTGTTAAGATAGAGAGCATGAGACCGTGTTCAGCTGTGTTCACCTTAGATGGTCTCTCTTTGGGCCCTGCTAGACTGCCATTCTAATCTAGCGCTGCCGTCTGGTCGAGCTGGCTCCTCTCGCTGAGGCGTTGAGGGGCCTAATACTCTTTATCTACTCTGCAGTTGGATAGACGGTTGGGCCTGTGGGACCTCCCTGTCACACTGGCCTTATGGTCGAACCGGTGAATCGCCCCTTTGCAGAGTGGGCTTGAGTACGCTGCATTCCCTGAGGTATGAGTGAGATGTGTTTCTGCGGAAACCCTTCCTGAGTGCTTTGTCTCTGATGCATAAATGGGTTAAAGGGTCCCATTGTTTCTCAGGTTCTTTTCGGGTCTGGTTAAATGGGACCCATGCTCTCTGTTAAGATAGAGAGCATGAGACCGTGTTCAGCTGTGTTCACCTTAGATGGTCTCTCTTTGGGCCCTGCTAGACTGCCATTCTAATCTAGCGCTGCCGTCTGGTCGAGCTGAGAATGCTCCCCTCAATGTGAGGGTTAGCTTTGAGCCTATTGTTCCCATTTTGTGCTTTGAGGGCCCGCCTTAGCTTGAGAGCCAAGAGTGCTGCTCCCGAGAACTCCGTATGCAATGATACGGAGTTGTTAGGCCCGTCCTGTTGCCTCCTTGGTCAGTTGCCTCTATGCTGGGACCCTTTGGTTCCCTGTTGAAATGTGCAATCCCCTTTTAAGCTGGATCCCATTTCTGATGTACCAGTTGCGGTGAGTCTGCTCTGGCTCAATCATGGCTGTGCTTCCCTCACTGCGGGAGGGTCTTTTATGAGCTCGTCGGTCCTGGGGAGGGTATGTGAGTCCTTCTCTCTACTTGAGAGCTAGGTACTTTGCCCCTGGGTTGTTAGACCTCTCTCTGCCTCCCTGTTAGGCTGCTCTCTTTGTTGGTGAGTTTAGCGGTGCTCTCATCACCTTAGAGGGTTACCTTTGAGCACGCCACTCCGAATTGAGCGG
>NW_015624551.1:87662-90971 GCF_001515625.1 Sinocyclocheilus rhinocerous | reverse complement strand
TTGCGGGACCTCCCTGTCACACTGCCCTTATGGTTGAACCGGTGAATCGCCCCTTTGCGGAGTGGGTTTGAGTACGCTGTGTTCCCTGAGGTATGAGTGAGATGTGTTTCTGCGGAAACCCTTCCTGAGTGCTTTGTCTCTGATGCATAAATGGGTTAAAGGGTCCCATTGTTTCTCAGGTTCTTTTCGGGTCTGGTTAAATGGGACCCATGCTCTCTGTTAAGATAGAGAGCATGAGACCGTGTTCAGCTGTGTTCACCTTAGATGGTCTCTCTTTGGGCCCTGCTAGACTGCCCTTCTAATCTAGCGCTGCCGTCTGGTCGAGCTGAGAATGCTCCCCTCAATGTGAGGGTTAGCTTTGAGCCTATTGTTCCCATTTTGTGCTTTGAGGGCCCGCCTTAGCTTGAGAGCCAAGAGTGCTGCTCCCGAGAACTCCGTATGCAATGATACGGAGTTGTTAGGCCCGTCCTGTTGCCTCCTTGGTCAGTTGCCTCTATGCTGGGACCCTTTGGTTCCCTGTTGAAATGTGCAATCCCCTTTTAAGCTGGATCCCATTTCTGATGTACCAGTTGTGGTCAATCTGCTCCCCGGACATGGCTGTGCTCCTGTCACTGCGGGAGGGTCTTTTATGAGCTCGCTGGTCCTGGGCAGGTTATGTGAGTCCTTCTCTCTACTTGAGAGTTAGGTACTTTGCCCCTGGGTTATTGATTGCTTTGATTGAGCAGGGTTCCTCTCCCTTAGCTAAGGGTCGAGCCCTCCGCTCTTTGAGCTCTGTGACAACGACATCAGGTAGTTTGGCCGATTTCTGCCTCCCTGATTAGTTGCCCCTATTTGGTCGAGCCTAGCAGTGCTCCCCTCACCTTAAATGGTTACCTTTGAGCATGCCGCTCCAAATTGAGTGTCTGAGGCCTCCTCTCATGGAAAAGCAGGTCCTACGCTTTTGGAGCTCCATTGAGCAGCAGCCTCAGGTTGTTAGGCCTCTCTCTGCCTCCCTGTTAGGCTGCTCTCTTTGTTGGTGAGTTTAGCAGTGCTCCCCTCACCTTAGAGGGTTACCTTTGAGCATGCCACTCACAATGGAGTGTCTGAGGTCTCCTCTCATTGGGTCATCCACTCCTTACAGCTCCATTGAGTTGCAGCCTCAGGTTGTTAGGCCTCTCTGCCTCCCTGTTAGGCTGCTCTGTTTGTCTAAGGCGCTGTGTGTTTCGTTGTGAAAGTGAAACTACTTTGTTCGGCCTTCCAAAAGAGCAACCCAAATATTCAGATGTGTGCAGCACATTTTATGGAGGACTGTTTCCTGATCCTGGTAGAGTAGACTACAAGGCCGGCTGTTCTGACTTACAGACTGTAAGTACATTTTTTATATTTACAAAATTTGCCACTGACGATTCAAACGTGAGTTTTGAGCAGTGTAGAGTAGCGCTTGTTGTTTGTTATTTCTCAGATCACAAATGCAGACATGGTTTTATGTTTACGCGGCGCAATGCAACGCAACGTGTAAAATGTACAGTATGTGGAAAATAATGTGTTTTTTGAACCTTAAACCGCATAAACATTTCATTACACCAAATACACAAAATAATGTTATTTTTAGCAACATCATATGACCCCTTTAAGCTTTTCCTGTTTCAAAATTATATAAAATGTCAATCAAGTAAGTTCAAGAAAAAAATTATCAATTCACTTGGGTTTTTATTTGCTTTTGTCTGTTTTTTTTATTTTTATTATTCTTGACCTGAAACAATGTAACTGTAGTGAGCGTCAGCATGTTGTTCAGCATAGTGAATGAGTTTCATGAATGAGGAATCAAGAATAAACACCAACCTGTTTGTTCTTCAGTATCATGGTGTTTCATTCTGCAGGTTCTGGATCTCATCTTCTCTCTGTCCTCTCTTTCCAGATGCTTTCTGGTAGTTCTGCCAAAAACAAACAAGTTTCATTTTCAACAGACATGATGCGAGATTAATAATATATATTTCAGATTTCAGTTTAACATAGTTTGCCCTGGACACTGTACAGATGCCGCCATTGTTTAGTGTGACTCAGAATGTGTTTTTACAATTTCCCATCTGTAAAGAAAGTCATGTGATGAGATTTTTTTTTTTAATTGCTTAAATGCTTGTCCTGAGAGTGAGTGAATCTCTGTTCAACTTTACAGAATGAGCTCCAGCACCTGAAGTAGACAATATACATTTGTTTTTAGACGTTAAATGTCCGTTTCAAATTCTACATGTTACACTATTAAAAGCATTTCTACGTAGCAACTGTAACTAAAAATGTATCTAATGAATTGAATGTAATGGATTTTCTTTTACAGAGAGGTGCTCAAATTTCTTCATCACACAAAAAGCTGACCAAGCAATTAGATGTGTGCTTTTGGTCACATGTCTAGAGCCACTGCTCTTACATAAAACTGCCACTTGGTAGCTCAATAACAGACTATGTTGGAGTCGGTCAACACATGCAAACTAGAATATTTTTTCATCTTTGTCCAGTGTCCGTGCTATTTTTCTCCAGAAGTTATGACCAATAAAAATGTCTTTGTATTCTTTTAAACTAAAGTTGTGTCTGTCACATTACCCCCTCACACAAGAACTTGTAAGTGTGGGCATCTGTTGTTATTGCGGCCTCCAGTATTTGGTTGTTGTTGCTGCAGTTTCTTCTCTTTAGTTTGGAAACAGACTGTGTGAAACAGCGGCCCGGGCCAGTGCTTCCACCTTGTGGAACAACTGATTAGTACAAAACAACTTCAGTGAGCATGTGCGACCTGTGTGGTGAAGTTAAGTGATGTGACTTGTGGCCAAGTATGGTGTCCCATACTCTGAATTTGTGCTCTGCATTTATCCCATCCAAGTGCACACACACACAGAAGTGAGTAGTGAACACACACCATGAACACACACACCCATACACACTCACACACCATTAAATCAGGCAGAGCACTTGCTACTCTAGTGATGAAATTTGCATCACACACACTGTACGTGGACTTTTGCGTATGCGTAAATATCAAAGTATACTTTGGGTTTAACACAGGAAGAAACTGGATGTATCTTGTCTCTCTATTCTTAAAAAGCACCAGAGCAAATACAAAAGTTTAAATGCTGTTTGAAAACAAGGTTGCTCAGTGCTGCCAGAGAGTGAATTTGCATTTTCTGCCATTTTTTTTTGCATTGGTCTGAACTAGGGCTGCCCTACGGTGACCGAGTAGTGCACAACACACCGAAATCTCCATAACACAACAAATTTGCCGCAGCACAACAGAAACAAATCACAGCACAACGGAAACAAGCCACAACACAACAAAATTAA
>NW_015624551.1:86200-86950 GCF_001515625.1 Sinocyclocheilus rhinocerous | reverse complement strand
CAAGTCACAACACAACAAAATTAGCACAACACAACGGAAACAAGTCACAACACAACGTAAACAAGCCGCAAAACAACAAAATTAGCACAACATGATGAAAACAAGCCACAACACAACAAAATTAGTACAACACAATGGAAACAAGCCACAACACAACAGAAAAAAGTCACAACACAACGGAAACAAGCCACAACACAACGGAAATAAGCCACAACACAGAACGGAAATGATCCTATGCACACAAACATATATATTTGCTACTTTTTAATACATGAGCTCCTCTTTAATAAATATGATGCCGCTTCTTTTTAAGCGCTGTAACAGTTGAATGAGCTGAGGGATTTAATGCAGGGTCTAATGATATAATGAAATCCAAATTTTGATATCCAATATATTTTCACGAACCCTTAAAGTTACTATGGGACAGTACATTATATATCACCCCATATCATGGTGCCATTTAAATAAAGGAGTGTTTACATTAAGTGCAAATAACCAGCATTTTTGACATACAGTATCTCACAGAAGTGAGTACACCCCTCACATTTTTGTAAATATTTTATTATATCTTTTCATTTGACAACACTGAATAAATGACACTTTGCTACAATGTAAAGTACTGAGCGTACAGCTTGTATAACAGTGTACATTTGCTGTCCCCTCAAAATAACTCAACACACAGCCATTAATGTCTAAACCACTGGCCACAAAAGTGAGTACACCCCTAAGTGAAAATGTCCAAATTGGGCC
>NW_015624551.1:80800-80905 GCF_001515625.1 Sinocyclocheilus rhinocerous | reverse complement strand
TGCCTCCATTTGGGGGATGTTTTATGTATTTAAAGTATTTAAAGGATTGCAGCAAAAGGGTCAGGGCGATTCTGTAGTCAGAGAGCCCGCAGTATCCACACACTT
>NW_015624551.1:79240-80596 GCF_001515625.1 Sinocyclocheilus rhinocerous | reverse complement strand
TGAGATTATGGGTTTCTGACTAACCGCTTGACCTTAGTTTAAGTTGTACTCAGTTACGTTAACCATGTATATGATTTCAGCTTTAATTAAGTTGTACATAGTTATATTAGCTATCGGTGTCTAGACAAGGGGTTCTAGAAAAACCGCTGATTAATGTTTGAGCATTACATGGGTAACTGTAGGGGGCTAAACAGATTAGCCACAAACCTCTGGATAAGGATCAGACTGGCGAGTTTTGTGATCGTGGAGCCCACGCATAGCGGCCGCCGTGAGGCATCCTAAGCGACATAGATTCCTAATGAACGAGTAAATACAAGGTAAAGAGTTAACTAGAATAACCAAATGTCAGAATAATAGCAATAATTAAAGACAGACAAACAACCAATTTGCCTTTCAACCTAAATTCGAGGTCATACAAAAATGGAGTCAGATTAGATACTAAAATGGAGTCAGATTTGAGTTAAACCTAAATTGAATAACTCTGCGCGCTGAAAAGACCAAACACGCAAGTAACCTTCATCCACCACTGGATACCTTCTTTGGGCCAAGTGCGTGGACCTTACATACTGTAGAAAATATTCGAAAAGTAGAAATAATGTGCATAACGAGTGTTTAATAATGAAGTATATCGGGGTTAGGGGTATAGGTGTATGGAGGGCTTTATTGTCCGAACAGCGGCATCCATTTAATATTTTTAAGAAATATAATAATTTACACTCTACATTACTATTGCATCCTGTTAATGTACAACAAAACTGAGGTGCAAATATCTGCCACTATATGGACTATAGCCTATAAATAATATATAATGACTATTTACACATTGCAAAGAAAATACATAGTGTAAATGTAATTTATTGCTATTTTCACTTAGTGTAAACAGTATATTCGTAAAATACTTTCTATTGTCAATTAGTGTAAACAGCATCTAAAATATGCTACTTACACTGCAAATAGCCGCTGCCTCCTATAAATGTAACTAACATGCAAGCTTTATTTAGTGGTAATGGACAAACAAAACCTTCATTTTGAACAATTTACTATACCAATACCATAGCGATGATTTTATTGACTCTTGAACTTGCACATATATTACTGTTTAATTTATTTCATAATGCTGTTTCTCGTGGCCACGTAAATGATGCTTTGAAGCTAAAATGTGGGCTTCATACTCGAGTTAATGGTCTAAAAATATTACTAATTTTAAAGAGCTTTTACTGCACCAGGATTTTTAAATGACACTTTAAATTCACATAGCCATATAAATGACTTGACTAATGGTTTTTAAAAAAAATGGTACTAAAATGCCCAAAATTTGAATTTCATTAGACCATTACCTCTGGTATAGAGTCCTTA
>NW_015624551.1:75005-79185 GCF_001515625.1 Sinocyclocheilus rhinocerous | reverse complement strand
CGTTGTGCTGCGTCGATTTCGTTGTGTTGTGCACTACTGGGCCACCGCACTGCCCTCTATAGTTGACTGAATGTTAGTTGACGAGAAGAGGCTTAGTCAGCCAATATTTTATTAGCCGATTAGTCACTGAAAAAGAAAAAAACAAAGAACACGGCTGCTCCATGTGGTACTTACAGTATGTGTGTCCTAACTACATGCGACACGACGCACAATATAAGGTATCTTTTCCATGTTAATCTGAGTTTTTGTCCTATCCAGCTGTAACGGTAACATGCAACGATACTATCTTAAAAACGGTTTCCATTTTTCTACGACATCACGGCTGAAATAACAACACAAAGTATGGCAATGGTAATCTCAGGTATTGTTTATGTGCTCTATATAATGTTGAAAGCATCTAATGTCTGTCTGAATATCATTGTGAGTTCCCAGCTTTGTAGCTATACTGAAGGTAACCATGAATAATTCACCTCAGAACTTGAAAATAAATAAATAGGCACAAGAACGTTCAAACTGTCAACTCACTGTGAACAGACAAGTGTTTAAATGGTGTAATAGTTATGAATTTGATTATGTAGTCTACTTATCCATTTCTTTGTGATTACTGTGCACTTGCCAAGAGAGCCCGCCCATGTTGTATGCTTTTCTGATTGGCTGTGGGGTTTTTTATCGATTTTGTCATGTCTGTGCTTTGGCTACAGTAGGTAGTTTTGGTGTGGATAAATAACCATGCATGTCACTTCTGCAGGCTGCATCTTACTCTGTGAGATAAACACAAACTCTTTTCACACCTTTTGCTGGCTCTGCTTGTTATTTTTCCTGCTTTTTTTCCTAGCAAAAAAATCACTCATTATGAAATAAAAGCTAAAAGTGAAGGCCTGGTTATTTCAGGGGCCTTGTCACAAGTCCATTGAATTGAACAAGTCTGTGTTACTTTCGCCATATTTTCACACTTAAAGCAATTATTTTGGTATTCTTCTTGTGCCATTGTCCTTTTGTGCTCATGAATAAGACTCCTGGCAGTTCTCTCCCAAGTGGCTCCATTGTTGTCAGCATTAAGTCTGAGAATGATTCAGTGGGCTATATAACACTTTTAATTGCCAAGAAATTACTTCTCTTTAAATGTTTTGGTTCAAAATACTTACCTGTTGATCAAAAACTACCTCAAACTTACACCAGAAAAAAATAAAGTTTATTTAGTAACTTTCAGGAGGGTGTGCTCATTTTGCAACACAACATTTTATCACTTTGATAAGAAAATCATATTTTCCTGAATAATTTTGACATGCTTCTTTGTTAATTGATCAAGCAGACTTGCTGGAACATTATATATCTAAAGAACCCAAACATGTCTTTTAAGTAAAGAGTAATTGCTGAATTTGTTAAGTTTCAGAGGGGTGTACTCATTTACGCTGTGCACTGTATATGGAATATGCAATGTGTACAGTATAAACTGATTTTGTCTATGAAAAGTACCTAAACATGGAAACCCAAACGTGTGAGTTTGGGTGTGCAAATGTGTATTATTGTTGTTGTTGTTGTTTATGTTATTGCTGTTTCAAAAAAGTCTGCCTTTCTGTCTGTCTGTAAGTAACTAACTCCTGGTGAGAAATAGCGCAAACGCTGGGCAAAGATGAAATCGTCATCAGCATACAGCATACAGATACTGAAATATTGCAATAAACATTAATTTAACAAATTAGATGTAACATAAAACCCTAATGAACATAACGGATAAGAACAAATAAGGAGAAACAATTAATAAAAATAAATAAAAATAAAAAAACATCAAATATGAAGTGTAATGCAGGGAATTCTGGGAATGTCAATTTACGTTTTTTCACTGTAAATTATACAATGACATTCTTTTTCACTTCCAAAAACTGTACATTTAACAGTATTTTACTGTAAAATTACATGAAATGTCTTGTTAGATCTATTACAGTTTTTCACTACATGATGTTTTATTAAAGTTTGGGAGGAGCACGTCAGATTCTTAGCCTAATTAACACAAGAGGAGCGCAATCAAGTTAATCAACACCAAGAGGTATAAATACAGCAGACTTACCTCTATCCATCGATGGTTTATCAGCATTCGGTTTGCACCTTTTGCCATTATATCTCAGACTCAACTTCTCCGATCCAAAAGACGAGACCTATACTGGGGATTTTTTTTAATCCTCCGGCCAATCTGTCGGCCACAGGATCACTCCTTCTCCGCCAGACACAGCTGCCGAGCTCCAGGCTTCATTGCGGCCGCTGTTCTCTGCTCGACCAGCCACACACTCTCCACGACACCGAGGATTAACCTTGCCTCCACCGGCGTCACTTCCAACTTCTTCCCCGGCATCCTCTGATCTTTCGGCTGTGCCAACAATTCCTCCGATCAGAACGTGGACTGTATTTAAGCCTGAGGCAAATGCTGATTAATTCTGACGCACCGTCATCGCAGAGGGTAAACAAAGCGGATCTGTACGATCTAAGTTATTCGTCTCCCTGCAATCAGCCAACCTCACTCCTAAATCCACTCCAGCAGGGCGGCCAATTTTTCGAGCAAAGCTCGCAAGGCCCTGAACTCGCCTCGCTCGACATCAGCACCGCCCCGCACAAGACCCGGCTCTCCTTAATCTCTGGGTCACGGCGGCAGGCCTTCAATGAGCCTGGGCCGTGCCCCAGATCTCACCGCAGCAAAGCCTCACTCGCTTCCCGCTTCTGCTCAACCTTTCACCGCGGCTCTTCCGGCCGCAGCATCGTATACAGCCGGGCCTCCAGCTCTTGTAGCAGATGCTAGTACGAGGCTGCCTCCGCTAGCGGTGTGGGCTGTGTTGCAAATTAATTTTTAGGTAAAGTCGCTAAAAGGCAGGTCGTTTGTTGCTAAAAGATGTTAAATGACGTTGTGACATAAAAGGATGTTGATGTAATTTTGTAACCGTTACGAACTCCTCTGTCTAGGGTAGAGGAGAAGGAACAGATGAAATTAAATAAATAAAGAATTCAAATAAACTAAACAAATTGTACGTCTTCAGAGCCCCTGTCTCCCGTCCCAGCACTGATTCAACACCCGAACCATAAATCAAGCAAAAAAGATTTATTTAGGGAACATAGGAAAAACAGTAACAAAGAAAACGGAAGATCTTACATGGAAGCAATTAAATTCAGGAGGGGGTAATGGCCAAAATAACAAACAAAACATAGGTCTAACTATTTTAGTAAACTAAATAACCTAAACACAAAATAACAATGCTAACAAAAGACAATACTAAACCTACCTCCCTTACTACGTAATAAACAGGAGAAAAAGTATATAAAACAAATGACACCCACCTCCCTACAGCTTCCTTAAATTAATATATAAAGGATTGAGAAAATAGCTAAACAAAACATGAAACAACTTGCCCTGCACTCAGGGGTTCCATGAAAAGAGTCCTATAACAATCAACAATAAACAAAACCACACGTCTGCAACAGGCGACAGGGACTCTTCGCAAGAGAGACAGAGGAAAAACCTCCTGCCTTTCAAGCACTGGAAAACTAGCCGGCTTTTATGGTAGGGCACAGTCACAAGAGCGAACCAGCAGAGGTTGACACTCAGGATCGCTGATTAACAACAGGTGTTGCTACTTAACCTAGGAAAGCAGAAACAAGAGACACATAACAGGCATACACAAGAATACGTACGATGACGTAACAGTAACCATGACGCAAACTGCATAGAATACACAACAAAATTACTCCGATTTTCTGAATTAATTTTCGTTAGCATTTTTATCCTTATTTTAAATTACATATTTCACTCAGATAAACGGATGAAAAAGATCGATTTCGAGAAAATAAGTGTACCTAACTGATTAACGATTATAGGCACAAACTAACATCTAAGGTTTATCATATAAGAAACAATTATTATTGAACAAGTGCAACTAGCAACCTAATTCATATGTGACGCGAGTATCGCTATACTACTCAAGCGTGAGACGGAAATGTTACGCCCCTTACCATATTGTGATGATGCCCTGTCAGGCCGGAGCGATGATTCAAAAACATGAAAACCCATTATAAACGAGGCATTCGTTGCATCCAGTGGGGACATAATTATGGATTATAATGATTCATACTGTCTTTTTACGCGTTGCGTAGCGTCGCGCCGCGGAAACATAAAACCATGTCTGCATTTGTGATC